>NW_023601543.1:34529304-34785263 GCF_014898055.3 Talpa occidentalis
GGCCAGGAAACACATTTTTAAAAGATTTATTTTTTATGCATATAAGAGCTAGGTGTGCAGGCCAGAGATATGGGGGGGGGTGAGAGGATTCACCAGAGACAGAGTGGGGGAGCAGAACAGGCAGACTTATGAAATACACTCACTACTGAGGGAGCAGCGGGCGAGACAGGAGAGGTCTGTTGAGCCATGTGTGTCACCTCCCTGGCAGGGGATCGAACTCGTGCTGCAGTGGCTGCTGATAGCTTCATAGTGCTGCATGTTAAACATAGCCAGAGGAATCAATCAGACTCAGAAAGAAGGTTTTCTACATAACTGGCCTGATGTTTTCAAAATGTGATTGTTAATGAACTAGAAAAAGATAAGAGATTGCTCTAGATTTGAAGATGTAAAGAGAATGCATTAACCTTGATTGGAGTCTGGTGTAAACAAGCAGCTATAAAAGACATTTGTGGATATAGAGGGAGACAGGTCAATCAAGAGTGGCAATATTTTACCAAAAAGTAATAGTGATAAATATGTGATAAATATGTGATAAAACACTATTATTTTTTCAATGTCTCTGTGTGTTTGAGAATATTCATAATAAAAATTGAAATTTTTATTCAGTAAGTATTACTGAAATAACTGGTTATCCATTAAAAAATAAAAAAAAAGTAGGTTTTTAACTTCACACTAAACATTTTAGAAAAAATTATGGAAGGATATATTTATGCCCTTAGGGTAGGGAGAATTTCTCAAACTTTTTGGAAAAGGCAAACCACAGAGGAAAACAAGTACAAACTGACTATATTAAAATTAAAAGGTCTGATACATCAAAAGACAGCTCTCTTACACTGAATTCCCCAGAAAGCAGAGCATGAGACCAAAGTTTATGTGTAAGTAGTTTATCAGGGTGTATGATCTCAGAAGCAGGTGTGAGAAACAAGAAAGACAAAGTTGGAAAGATGGATAACCAAAACAAGGATATATTGTTAACCTCTAAAAACCATCGGTTGCTTTGTCTCGTGGGATCATCTAATGACAATATAAAACATCTGAAAACTCTCTGTTACAGAAAGTTACAGGACAGGATCTATCCACCAGCCTCTATACTGATGGTCAGAATTTTTGCCTTATGGAGTATTTATTCTATCACACTTTCAGCTCGTATCTGTTTGGAACCTGAATTTTTTTTTTTTCATTGTCCTATGGCCGCTACAGCAATAAAGGAGCCCTGAGATAGGAGTCAAAATTATTTGATTTGTACCTGGGGTAAAATGCTGTCAGATTGTAGGTGCACAAAACTGGTCAGATTTGGCACAACAATGGTTATCCACGGCAGTGACAAGAAACGAGACAGATGATGCCAACTAAAGAAATACATAAGCTGTGTCTGATATAAACCACCCTTTCCACTCAAATGCAAACTATAGAATAGTGATTTCATGTAGAGAAGGCAGTTGGGGAAATAAATTCAAGAAATCAGATGGCATATGGGGATCTTTAGTTGCATATGTAGTGCTTGATTTATTTAAAAACTCATATGAGGCAAAAAAATAAATTTGAGAAAACTGGTATATAGATGAGTGTTTATTGTATTATTTCAATACCATCTCTATGACATTCATTATGAAATATTTCAATATAAAATATGAAAACAGAGTCTACACTGTTTGAAAAGGTAAATAACTTGTTAAAATTCATTGCTTTGGAAGAATATAACATTCTTCTTATCTTTTGGGTTTATTATAATAGTCTCTTCTAACACTTGCTCAATCTTATTTTGGATAATTATTGAGTTGATATTCCTTTATATAACTTAAAACCACTGGGCATTTAAAACCCTTGTCGTTTCTCACAACTGTCCACAGTGAAAATGTAAGTAGAAAATGTCGTCTGTTGTGACTGCCTTCTTTCTCTATCAACTTTTCATGGTTCATCCCCTTTTCTTTTATGTACTTGTTCCCCACAGAGCCCTTTCCTTACCATTGTATCTAAAAGAACATACTTGGGCCTCCTTGGTGGCGCAAGGGGTTAAGATGTAACCTATAAAGCTATGCGCAGCCCCTGTAACATAAGTTTGATCCCTGGCTGGCTAGGGAGCTACCCACATGGCACAGCAGACCTCTCCTGACTTGCCTGCTGCTCCCCTCAGCAGTGTATTTCAGTCAGTCTGCCTGTCCTGTTCCCAACTCTGTCTCTGCTGAATCCTCTTACCCCCCACACCTCTGGCCTGTATCCCAGATCTTGTATGCATAAACAAATAAATCTTTAAAAAAATAAAAGAACATACTTATAATTTTCTATTTACTTTCTCTACTCTTTATTCTTTATAGTACATTAGAATATATATTTGTTTTTTTCTCACTCTTGTTTAAAAGCTGACATTATTAGTAACATTATTAATATTACAGTTGGTTTGCCTTCATTAGAATGTAAGTTATTTGATGCTAGATTGTTGTGTTAACCACTATTGCCTTATATCTAGAAGATTGTCTGGCTTACTTTAAGTACTGAATAAATGTTGATCAATAAATGAATGGATGAAAAATTAGTGAATGACTCTTGGAAAGCATTTTACACAGATATCTGATTTATTAAGTTTTTTTTTTTTTTTAAAAAAAAAAAGACTATGCATACAAGAACTGGGGTGTAAGCCAGAGGTGCAGGGAGTGAGAGGATTCACCCTAGAGAGTGGGGAGGAGAACAGGCAGATGTACTGAAATACACTGCTGAGTGGAGCAGCAGGACAGTCCGGAGAGGTCTGCTGTGCTATGTGGGTTGCTCTCTGGCTGGCTGGGGATGGAACTCATACTGCAGGGGCTGGCAAAAGCTTGATAGTGCTGTCTTTAACCCCTGTACTACCAGGGAGGCCCTGATTTATTAAGTTCTTTTGTCATTTTTTTACATAGAAAAGTAGATACAGGAAGGCAAAATAACTTGATTTGCAAAAAATAGAACTGATGTCTATATATGGATATAAAAACATACACACATATACCACATATATGGATATAAAAACATACACACATATACCACAGACATACAAATTCACATTTGTCTATGCATGTATAGTGTATGTATGTCATATATATATTTCTATAAAGCATTCACACACACACACACACACAGAATACCCAAATACAATATTTTTTTCAATCACAAGGACATTAAACTTCCTTCTATTCTGAAAAAGGGAGAGAAATAAGACCCTTAACAACAGATATTTACATTATAACTACTGCATTAATGAAATGTAAACTCTGACTATCTAGAAAGGAGGCAACTTTTCAAAGTTTGCCTCAGCAAAACATCTTATAAATTTTAAAATAGAATGTATTTTAACAAATAGACGTTTTTAGCAGTGTTCCAAATTATTGAATTAATATATTAATAATGGTTATTTTTAAAAACATGAGGAGCAACATCTCTATACTTAAAAATAATTTAAATATTTTAGAGCTCTTGAGTCTATTCAATATATTTTTGAATTATATAATTTTATAAATACCTGGAGTTCAAACATCTTGTTAAGTTTTAAACCAAGTAAAAACGTTAAAAGAAATAAAGCCCAAATGTATTCCTTTGCATAAGTAAGGTCATGCTTTGTATGTCCATTTCAGACTTTAATACTTAACCTCTGACATGTACACTGTTACATTACAATATGTGGACTTTTGGGGATACATACCTCAAGGGTCTCATGTTTCTGTGAACAGGGGCACTTACTGCCATTGTGTTCTAAAATATTTTTTTCAAAAATATTTATAGAGCAAACAACCTTGAAAGATAATAATGATGTCTCTCTCCAGAGCAAAGGGAAGGTTTTTTTTCACTGTGTAGTGTAATAAATATAATATCTCCTTCCAGGGCAAATCTCAAGCAAGTATGCTTACAACCTACTTTAAAATATTCTAGTTCCTAAACTTGGGCATCCTCAGCTAAGATACAAACCCACTGTTTGCACAGAATCCACCTGCACTGTGTTACTTGGGGTCAAGTGGAACAGACACAAATGTGAAAGTCATGTTGCTTGCTGTACTGTGGCTAATAGAGTCCTTTATCTCTGACCCAGGAGTCTCATATCTTAGGTACCTATGAAACTGTAGTAGGAGCTAGTTTGTTAGTTAGCAAGTAAAATAAAATCTCAGATCCTTAACTGTTCTTTACAGCTTTTGATAATAGGGATAGAACACTGACAGAAACATGCATATCTGAAAGAGAAAGGATGTGAAGGCCTTGTAAGTCAGATTTGGAACATAAAATGAGTATCTGAGTCTGGTAGGTAGTTCATGCTAAGTGGTGGGAGCAAAAAGTAAAAGGTCGTCCCTAGCCTACTTTTCCTCAGTGTTCTGAGGCTGATCATGAATGGTAGGATTAACATAAGCAACTTAAATAGTGTTATATTACTTGTTTTTCTTAAAATTGTATTGAATTACCAGTGATTTAATTAAATATATAATTTTGCGAGTACTAGAACAGTGCTTAAAACAGTGCCAAAGACAGTGCCACAGTGGGGGACATGCCACTGTCTGTGGGTTCTTACTCATGTGCTCGATTATAAGAACACTCAGGCTCAGGGTCCAACAACAATGGGGTTTATTTAAAAAACATGAGACTGGATCAGGAAGATGTGGCATATATACACAATGGTATATTATTCAACAATCAAAAAAGATAAACTCATGCCATTCGCAGCAATGTGGATGGAGCTAGAAGGAATTATGCTCAGTGAAATAAGCCAGAAGGAAAAAGAAAAATATCGGATGGTTTCACTTATAGCAGGAATATAGGGGAACCCAATTAGACATCAGTGTAAAAAAATAATAACAGTACAAAACACAAGGCAAAAACAGACAATTATAAGTCAGAGACATACTGCAGGGGAGGAGGAGGGAGAGGGATCAGAGGGTGGAAAAAGGAAAGTGTTTCTAAGGCCATAGGTGCATGGCTATCTCACACTTGTTAGTTTCCACAGTGTTTAGTTGTCCCAAACAAAGGCCACTTGTGCAAGATGGCACCATCCTGTTAATGAGGGCCTGGCACTGGTGGCACACCGGCAAGCAGTGGACAGGATCCAATTCACAGTGGCAGCTGGAGGTGCTCACAGTTGGGCCATTGAGCTGATACCACAGCAGCCCATAGCAACAGACTGGACAGTACTGGATGCCAGACTGGATAGAAACAGAAGTATCACCACTAGGAGGCAGTGCCAGAAGATCAGAAGTGGTTGACACTTCTCAGTGGTGACTGAATACAGAGTCTCTATCACCTGTAAACCGTGTTGGATAGACTGGCAAGTAGTGCCAGTAATCTCCAGTCACCAGAGGTGGTGTCAGACACACCAGTGTTAACAGCTCTTAGTGAGCTATTGGTCTGAAACAATTGCTAACAGTTCTTTAAGACACCAGGCCCTGGGCCAGTGATGCTCTTTGCAGGTGATACCAGAGGCAGGGCCAGAGGCAGATACAATGTCTTGGTTTTTGCAAAGGTCTGTGGAGCTCTACTACTTGATGGTTCTTCTCTTCTTCAGATCTTCTGAAACTGCCTGCTGAATCCTTCCTCCTTCCTTAGAGTCTGGGAGCAGAATGCCTTCAAGCTGCCTCTTGCTTTGTCTTATAGGTTTTCAGGTTTTAGAACAAAACAACCAGGCTGATTGAACCATGTTCAATCCTAAGTATCTGGTGTTAGTGCCCAATAACACCAATTAGTTCACTTCCATTTTACAATCTGAATAATTAACTCAGTAACTTAGCTTGAACCTGATTGGTCCATTTATGATCGAGGCTTCAAATACAAAAGGGAAAAGCCAGGGGCCTGCACAGACTCCAACCTTCCCTGAAGTCAGGGCAGGTTCATGGACCAGTGGGCTCCTAGAGTCACTGCTGGAGCCATCTTCAGTGGAGCTGGAGGCACACTGCCCCAGGGCCCCTTCAATGGGTGCAGGGTGTAACAGTAAAAAGGGTGGGCATCTGCAGCCGCACTGGACATGGACCCCTGCTGCTGCAGATTGAGCTCTGCTGGGATCCTGCCACATTGACTGGACATTCCACTGGCCTCTCTGGTTGTGGCTCCAGGTATCACTTGGGATTTGCCTCTGCTGCTGAAGCTTGCTCTGTCATGGGCTACATTGCTGCTGTAGCCTCAGTGGGACAACATGCCATGGGGTAGCATGGTAGGGAAACCACCTCCTCCAACCACTGCTGCCTGCCACTGATGGCAGTCTAAGTGACAGCAGGGTCCCTCACACCGTGGGCAGTTGGTCATGGGTGATCAAATGCCTGCAGCTTCTGCCACATTTTAAAACGTCCTGGCCTGTCTGCCCCGTAGGTAGCCCTTGGGCAGCAGGCAGGGAGACTCCCACCGTTGCTGTCCAAGCAGATGTGACTGGGGTCACAGGGGCTCTGACTCACATTGGGGGAGGAGGTGCCATGTCCACAGGAGATAGACTGAGACAGCCCCTCTCAGCCCCAACAAAGCCAGCATGCATGATATCCTCTGGCACTGAGGGATTCTGGTCATAGTACAACTTCACAGCACAACCTCTGCACATGCACCACTCATCCTACACCAAAGCTCCAATGCCAAAACCCTGTCACCTTCTGTTCCCTATCCTTTCCTCCCTCCACCCATTCTTGTCCTCTGGTAACCACTATATTTTCCAGAGTCTCACAATTATTTTTGTTTTGTTTTGTTTTGCCAGTTTATTTTCTTGGGTTATTTATATTCCACAAATGAGTGAAACCCACCCTATAGTTATTTTTCACTTTCTGACTTATTTCCCTTGGCATAATTAGCTAAAGATTCATCTATTTTGGCCCAATAGGCACTATTTCATCTGTTTAAATAGCTGAGTAGTATTAAATTGAGTATATATTTCACAATTTCTTTATCAAGTCATCTGTCAATGGATATTTAGGTTGATT
Organism: Talpa occidentalis; assembly: GCF_014898055.3. Lineage (NCBI taxonomy): Eukaryota > Metazoa > Chordata > Mammalia > Eulipotyphla > Talpidae > Talpa > Talpa occidentalis. Next base: position 34,536,210 of record NW_023601543.1, read on the forward strand.
CTATGCCTTGGTTATGTGAATGATGCTGCTATGAGCATAGAGGGACATAAATCTTTTCATATCAGTGCTTTGATATTCTATGGGCAAATACCTAGAAGTGATATTGCTGGACCATACAGAATTTCCATTTTTAGTTCTTTAAGGAATCTCCATACCATTTTCCATAGAGGCTGCACCAATTTACATTCCACCAACAGTGGGTGGTGTTCCTTTTTCTCTCCACACCTCACATTTGTTGATTCTAGACTTTTTGATATAAGCCATTTTCACAGGGTGAGATATCTCATTGTGGTTTGATATTCACAGGGTGAGATATCTCATTGTGGTTTGCATTGCTCTTACAATAAATGGTGTTTTAATTGTCTGCACTATTCTACAGGAGGGAGGAAAAAAGGTTTTTATCATGACTATGGCGTAGCAAGTCCCAGGCCCCAGCTGAAAGAAAATGTGATTATAGTCACTGAGTTGAGGTGCCTCCAAAGGGGGGATAGATGATGTCAACAATGAAGTTAGGAGCTTTAGGTAAATTTTAAATATTAGAAGTTTGTTGAGTTGAAGCCATGAACAGATGCCAGAATTTTCAAAGCTGACAGTGTCTTGTATATTTGCATGAAGTCACTCCCTCCAAGTTCCCTGTTTTTCTTTGACCTTCTACTCTAGCCTCAGCAGCTTTTACTACAAGATGACTAGGTATGGAACTTGTCCCCAGGGAGGACCAAGAGCATGTTATATAAACTATGTAATTTTATTTTATTTTATTTATTTTTTTAATTTAAATTTTATTTTTATATTCCCCATACAATTACAACCCCCTTATTTTGACCCCAATCCCTCCTTTCCCCACCCCCCACCCCCCATAGAGTGTCTCTGGTTCATAGTTGTTTGTTGATTTTGATATTTTCTTTCTTAGAGTTATTCTTTTTCCTGGTCCCTTATTTAAGTTTTCTAGATTCCTGCTATGAGTGAGACCATCCAGTATTTTTCTTTTTCTTTCTGGCTTATTTCGCTGAGCATGATCCCTTCCAGCTCCATCCATGTTGCTGCAAATTGCATTTGTTTATCTTTTTTGAATGCTGAGTAATATTCCATGGTGTATATGTACCACATCTTCTTGATCCAGTCATCTATTTTTGGGCATTTGGGTTGTTTCCAAAGCTTAGCTATTGTAAATAGTGCTGCTATAAACATAGGGGTGCAGGTGCTCTTTGGAATTGATGTTTCTGTGTCTTTTGGGTAAATACCTAGGAGAGGAATTGCTGGATCATGTGGAAGCTCTATGTTTAGTAGGTCCAGAAATCTCCACACAGCTCTCCATAGTGGTTGGACCAGTTTGCATTCCCACCAACAGTGCAGAAGAGTTCCTTTTTCGCCAACATTTGTTGTTGCTAGTTTTTTTAATATGTGCCATTCTCACTGGTGTAAGATGGTATCTCATGGTAGTTTTGATTTGCCTTTCCCTGATTACAAGTGATGTTGAACATTTTTTCATATGCCTGTTGGCCATTTGCATTTCCTCTTCCGAGAAGTTTCTTTTTAGCTCTTCTGCCCATTTTTTGACTAGATTATTATTATTTTTATTATTATTATTTTCTTTTGACTGGATTATTTTCTTTGTTTTTGTTGAGTCTCATCAGCTCTTTGTAGATTTTGTGATTAGTCCTTTATCATTAGTGTTGTGTGCAAAAATGTTCTCCCAGTTGGTGGGGCTTCTCTTTGTTTTGGTTATTGTCTCTTTGGTTGTGCAGAAGCTCTATGTAATTTTAGAAGGGGAAAGGATTGAAATTTTGATGACTCTGTGGGACATAAGCATATAAGTCACAATCATTCTTGGTCCCATCAAGAGAGGGGGACACAGATTCAAGTGATAAATTTTGGGCTGGATTCATAGAGCTAACACGAACTTGTGAGTTAGGCCTTTTGGTTCATTTAATGTTACTCCTGCCTCTACAGCTAGAGGTATGGTAGAGATTGATGTCACATGCTTCTATTACCTTTTCTGTTTTTTACAAGAATTATCCCAATTTTAAAAAGCTGCATATAGAACCCAAAACCTGATTTACAACTTTGAGCTACAAATGTCCATGACTGATAATTTTTCCAATCAGACCATCTAGTAAATGGAAGCCACCACTAATTACAAGTAGTCCCTGGGATTGGGGCTCATCACCCATTTTCAAAAGCAGCTATTAACTAGTTGACCCTTGTCTAAATCAAGCACCTGACCCAAGGAGGCATTGTTGCTCTCTAGCCTGGTATTTCCATCATGAGGTGTATCAAATTAGACATAAAATATAATAAATAGCAGATGATTAAGACAGTGAGGAAGACCAAACATGCCTTACTTATTAAGTGGAAATAATACTTTTAAGAATGCAACTAGCCTGGCCCCAGTGGCCTCTTGATTTTATGTGGAAAGTGGCAGCTATCTCTGTGGTGAAAAACTTATCACCCTTTCTGCCAGCAAAGTTTCTGGTTCAGTGGGGTCCCCAATTCACAGTATTTATATATATTCCTGGGTTTGATTCATTTGTATTTAGGCTAACCTGAAGTCATGGTGTCTGTTGGGCTGTGGCAGATCTTAGATCTCAGCTCCAGCTATACATAACTTAAAATAGACATGGTCACTCCACTTAGAGAACAGGATCTAAAGCCATTCTCAAGCCTTTGGCCAATAGCTTTCTTTATTTTTTAATTTATTTTTTTCTTATTTTTTACATCCTTATTCTTTTTTTTTTTTTTTATAGAGGCATGCTTTATTTATTTGTTTGCTGGTTTGTTTGTTTTTGTTTTGTTTATACATGCACTGGGTACAGTCAGAAGCGTGGGAGGGTGAGAGAATTCACCAGAGCCAGAGCGGGGAGCAGAGCAGGCAGAAGGACCGAAGTACACTGCTGAGGGGAACAGCAGACGGCAGGAGAGGGCTGCACGCCATATGGGACCCTCCTCTGGTGGCCGGGGAGCAGCCGGGGATCGAACCGGCGCCGCAGAGGCCGCGGGCAGCTTCGCAACCCAGCGCTCAACCGCTGCGCCACCGGGGAGGCCCCTTATTCATTTTTAAATAATGCTTGCTCCCCCACTCCGATGTAGTCCTCATAGAATTTCCTTCACCAATGCACCCGTGCACCATCACCTCAGTCCCCTGTGCTCCTCTCTTCCTCCCTCTGATCCCTCTCCCTCCTCCTCCCCTGCAAGATGTCTCTGGTTTATAATTGTCTGTTTTTGCTTTGTTGTGTTTTGTACTGTTATTATTTTTTTACACTGATGTCTTATTTGGTTCCCCCATATTCCTCCTATAAGTAAAACCATCTGATATTTTTCTTTTTTCCTTCTGATTTATTTCACTGAGCATAATTCCTTCTAACTCTGTGCACGTTGCTGCAAATGGCATGAGTTTATCTTTTTTGATCGTTGAATAGTACTCCATTGTGTATATACACCACATCTTTTTGATCCAGTCATCTATTTTTGGGCATTTGGGTTGTTTCCAGGTTTTACCTGTTATAAATAGTGCAGCAATAAATATAAGGGTGCAGGTGTTCTTTTGCATCAATGTTTTTGTGTCCTTTGGCTAGATCCCTAGGAGTGGAATTGCTGGGTCATATGGCAGATCCATTTTTAGTAGACTGAATAGTCTTCTTAAAGAACCTTGTTATATATTTACTATTTTTTTTTTTTGTGAGACCCTCGCCAGTGGCCAGGGATTGAACTGGCGCTGCAGAGGCTGCAAGCAGCCTCGCAGCCCAGCGTTCAACCACTGCACCACCAGGGGAGGTCCTATATGTTTACTATTGCCAATAACCTAGTTATTTGTTACCTGAAAAACTAGAGAAGACAGGTTATAGTTTGCCTCTTTAGGACTGCAAACTGTAGAAAGTTGCATCTACTGACCAAACTGTCAGAGCCACACACATGTAAATGCCATGTCAAAGCCCATTAGCTAATGAGAGTAGAGACATGCTGATGTTCAGGTCAACACTAATCATAGTGCTACCAATGCTGACTGGTTTTGTCACTATCATACACATGGCAACACATCCACCATCCAAGACCGGGAACACAACTCTCTATGGTTGTGATGCAGGGACAAACTTGTGACTCCTATTAAAAGTTTAACTGGTTTTCTAATGGATATAGAAGACATATATCATAAGTCATGCTACCCTGTCCATTCCAGGCAGAATGACTATATTGAATATTTGAACCCTTCTCAAAGCTAAGTGTGTTTCCTCACAACTGTTGGACATTTTCAGGCTAAAGAGTTTCTGTTCTAGTCTGATTAGTTGATTCTAGTCAGACCATCAGAGCACCTAAAATTAATGTGTGTCATGTCTGCGAGTTTCTGGACCATTTACAGTGTGACAATGTTGTACTTTTTATCACAAAAGTGACTCAACAGTAGACTGATGGACAATTCATGCTTTTTACCAGGCACAGCTATTTGTTATTGTTTAGTTCAGAAATCATCTCAAGGGGCCTCCCCTGGTGGTGCAGCGGTTGAGCTCTGGGCTGCAAAGCTGCCCGCAGACTCTGCAGTGCCAGTTTGATCCTCGGCTGCTGGCGTGGGTCCCACATGGCGTGCAGACCTCTCCTGATGCGCCTGCTGCTCCCCTCAGCAGTGTATTTCGTCAGTCTGCCTGTTCTGTTCCCTGCTCTGGCTCTGGTGAATTCTCTCACCCTCTTGTGCTTCTGACTGTACCCAGTGCTTATATAAATAAATAAATAAATCTTAAAAAAAAAAAAAAGAAATGATCTCAAAAAAGATTTTTCACTCTATATTTCTATTTTTCTTACCTCCTCCTGATCTCTATATATTAATGAGGCAGTTTTGTCACTGAATTTAGTTTTCTTCACAAAAGTATCATATCCTCTGGAAAATGTTCAGGACAAAAGTAGAGGGGTCATTATAATGCCCTATATTAAAAATTCAGGATATTTTCCTAACTATTCCTTATGATATGTCATTCTTTCCCCCATCTGAGCCCTAGGCTGCCTGGATGATATGCTCTGTAGATGACATCCTGGACAAAAGGTGACCTAATGGATTCAAATGTAATTCTGGTTAAGTTTTACAAAAATGCCCTTGTTACTGTTGCACATGACCCTTCCATATGAAAGGTCTGAGTGTGAATAGGAAATGATTTAAAAAATGGTGAAGTATGGTTACTGGAGTAGACTACATTGATATAGCAAACATCCTGGGAGATATGGAAGAAGAAGGGACATTAATGAACTTTTGTCTTTCAGGACCACCTCTGGAGCTTTTCTCATGAGTAAAAACACCCAGATGTGAATGTCCCAAATTCTCATTAGTAGCTTAAATTTAACTGACTGCTGGGTCCTCCACCCTCATTAGCTAGCTCTACGCATGGAGAAATCATTATTTTCTTAAACTCACTGAGAAGTCTATCGGAAACCACAGGAGAGGGCCCCAGCTCCTGCACTTCCCATGCATAATCTCAGATGTTCCCTTTCTCAGTCATTCTGTCAGGTAGATGAATGCCTCTTTACTGACCATAGATGTATAGCACAGGTTTAACTGACTGCCTGCAGGCTGGCCTTCAAAAAAAGACTATATTCAATTATAACACTCAATCTATTAGGTTAAGGTTTACCAGTTGTCTGGGAGGCTGCATTAGACGTGCTTTAAATCTCTCCCTTCTGACCAATGTAGGCCCCACTGGTGGGGCCTCAACTATTGTAAACAATTCTTGCTTTCCAGGGACATCATGTGTTCTCCCTGAACTTCTTATATGAAAACCAGGTATTAACTTAACTCTGCAGAAAAGGTGATTTGCACCTTAATTAATGATAATTATAAAATACCTTTGAGTATTAAGGAAACTGCACTTCAGTAACCTCAACTCACTGGTAAAAGTTTTTACAGCAGATAGAATTGTCCTAGATTTCCTCTTTATGAACCAAGTTGCATTCTCTACAATCAAATCCTATCCTAACTGTGTTAGCACCTTGGAGCAAGTAAAAAGGTCAATAAAAAATACTACTTAAGGATAAACTCACTTGGTTTTAGGAGCGGACTAAGTGTATGATATTTATAGCCCCCTCTTAAATTCATATGTTGAAGTCCTAACCCCCAATGAATGTTACAGTATTTGGAAATAAGAGATTTACAAAAATAATTAAAGTTAAATGAGGTCATAAGAGTGCAGTCCTTATATGAAAAGATCAGTGTCCTTGTGAGAAAAGACACCAGAGATCTCCTGTTCTTACCCATCACCATTTGAGCACACACTTGAGGGAAAACTGTGAGAGGATTCAGTGAGAAGGCAGTCATCTGCTAGTCAGGACGAGAGCTCTCACCAGAAACTTAATTGGCTGGAACATCAATGTTCTAGTCACCAGACTGTGAGAAAATAAATTTCTGCCATTAAGTCATCCAGTCTAGGGTATTTTGTTATAACACCCTAAGCAGAATAAGATACTTTCTAAGGTAACCTGATGGGTTATGGTATTTGTTCAACTGGTAAATTCAGGGATTTGAGATTGGGGAAGGCAGATAGTTGAAGGCAATTTGAAGTTTGGTTTTATCCTTATATTTGGTGCCCTAATGATAGCAATTAATACGACATAAAACAAATTGATTCTAACCTTGTTAATACAGTGGTACACTGATAGGGAAATTTGACAGATGCCAAAGATGTGTTGAGATAGGTGTTGTTAGGGGGCAATTTACCATGGGTCTCTTGAGTGCAGAGGTAATAATCCTTTTTAGTTCAGGATTATTTTTTTTTTAAGGATGTTGGTAGACATCCTTAAAAACATGTTGATGAACAGCTTTGGGGTCTCCTTGGTGGCGCAAGGGGTTAAGTCTCAGCACTATTAAGCTATCAGCAGCCACTGCCAGCAGGAGTGTGATCCCAGGCCAGGGAGCTAACCCACATATGGCTCACTAGACCTCTCCTGTCTCACCCGCTGCTCCCCTCACCAGTGTATTTTAGTAGATCCTCCTGTTCTGTTCCCCACTCTGACTCTGGTGAATCCTCTTACAACCTCGCACCTCTGGCCTATACCCTAGCTCTTGTATGCAAATAAATAAATCTTAAAAAAAAAAAAAAAAGAACAAACAGCTTTGGAAGATAGATCTGTCTCCCCTCACAAAAAGAGACAAATCTGTTCCCCCATTCACAATAATAAAGGTAATGGCCTCCTCCAGGGAAAAGTTCCAGCAACCTGTTTCCTACAACCTATTATAAAAGATTCTGATTCTTTAAGCTCCAGGTTCCTCAGCTGTGATTCAAATATACTATGTGTACAGCACCTGAGTATGCTTCTTTCCACCACCTCCTTAGTCAAGGGGAACCTATATGAATATGAATTTCATGATGCTTGCTAAGCCATGAACAATAAAGTTACTTGAATCTGACCCAGGAGTCTCATGTCTTTTGTCTACACTCTTGAAACTGTGAGAAGCTGGAAGCCTCCCTGGTGTTGCAAGGGTTTAAGTTGCAGCACTATGAAGCTAGTTGCAGCTACTGCAGCACCACACGAGTTCGATCCTGAGTTCGATACCCAGCTGGCCAGGGAGCAACCCACATGGTGCAGCAGACCTCTCCTGTCTCACCCGCTGCTCCCCTCAGCAATGTATTTTAGTCAATCCACCTGTTCTGTTCTCCACTCTGTCTCTAGTGAATCCTCTCACCCCCACACTTCTGGCCTGTACCCCAGCTCTTGTATGCATAAAAAAATCTCTTTTTAAAAAAAAAAGAAACTGTGAAGCTAACTCATTAACTTCCAAGTGCCTGACAGTTCCTGAGAGTAGCTTGTCTTATTCTTTGTACAAACTGTGTAATTTTACATACACAAATTATTTAATCATTCTTTGTTTTTTGAATATTAGGGTGTTTCGAGTCCTTTGTTACTACCACAATGTTGCAGTGAATATCTTTTTTTTTTTAAGATTTATTTATTTATTTATACAAGCACTGGTTACAGTCAGAAGCACAGGAGGGTGAGAGAATTCACCAGAGCCAGAGCAGGGAACAGAACAGGCAGACTGACGAAGTACACTGCTGAGGGGAGCAGCGGGAGGCAGGAGTGGTCTGCGTGCCATGTGGGACCCTCGCCCGGCTGCCGGGGTTCGAACTGGCACTGCAGAGGCTGCGGATAGCTTCGCAGCCCAGCGCTCAACTGCTGCGCCACTGGGGTGGCCCTATCTTCGTACACATGTGTGGATGTTCTCTGTAGAACAGAGATTCTTATAATAGAAGTATGTTGTTCATATATATTAATTTATGTGCCAAAAAATTGTAATCAGTTATACTTCTGTCAATGCTTCATGAGTATATCCGTGTGTCTGTAGTTAAAAAAATGCCATGGTGTGTTAAATTTAATTTTCTGATTACTTGTTTTAAATTTAATTTCCTGATTTCTTATATAAATATTCTTTTCATGTACATGACATATTTTCTATCTGGTAGTTTTATTTTTATTGCATTATAAAAACTACTTATTTATATGAATTTTAGTTTTCTTTGTTGTATATTGTGAAAACAAGTGTTCCAACTATATAACTTGTCATTGAGTTATGCTATTGGTGTTTCAGTTATACAAAGATTTAAACATTTTATAGTCAAATTAGTCAATTGTTCATTGTGGTTGGTTTTCTGTCTTGTTTAGGAATGCCTTTGGTACTCTAAATTTATTTACCTACAAGATATCCTAATTTCTTCTACTAATTATCAGTTTTTATTGTTCTTAAAAGAGACATTAATTGCAACAGACCACAAGCCTTTAGTAAATATGTTCCATGTCCAACTATTATACACTCAAAGTCATATCATTTATAACCTGTTAAATACCATCTGCTACTTCCTTACTTTTAGTTAGTAGACCACGTTTATTTAAATGTAAAAATATAATATTCTCTATGAATTTATATAACATGTTCTCATCAGGGCAATGGAAATTACATTTTCTCTTTCATAGAGACATTCCAAAATTGACCCCAAATTTACTTTGCAATTATTTTTAGATGATCATAATAGAGCCCAAGGAAGTGAAAATTCTTGCTCAAGGTCATAAAAAGGAATCTTTCATGAGGCTAAAACGAATAGTCCCAGTCAGTGTGTGTGTGTGTGTGTGTGTGTGTGTGTGTGGTGTGTGTGTGTGTGCGTACGTGCGTGCACGCAGGCGCGCACATGTGTATCCTCACTGAACCACATTGGCTTGCAATTGAAGCCAAAAAAGGAAAATGTTTATAGAGAAATATGTGTGAATGTTACAGAAGAAAGATTTTAATCAAAATTATGTATTTAATCTCCCCACTTCCGTTACCCAGCTGGAATCTGAGTTCTTCCACATTCTACTGTTTTGGGTGAGAACAGCTGTTCATGATGACATAGGCAGTCTTCTCCAGTCTTCTGCTTCAGGCAGCAGTTTATGTCTTTCTCTTTGAAATTAGCTGGGACCATTTTAAGCATTTTCCTGTTTCCTCTAGGCACATGTAATACCAGGATAAGGATTACAACATCTGTCCTTCCAAAGATTATGTGACATTTTTACAATGTTTTCTTGATTATTTGAGGGCCAGCAAATTAAGATGGTAAGAAGAGAAGTTTGCAGCTAGATTGGATCAAGACAGAAAATCAAATTAAAATGGTCAATGTTTATAGTGGAGAGAAGGAAAAGAGCACTTGGGGAGAGGCAGTGAGATTTTGGACCAAAATGGTTCTGCTTGGCGAAGGAAATACAAAGTGCCTACAGGATTTAACTTGGTAGCTAATAAACACCTTGAAGAGAGTATTCCTGAGCTGGGTTGGTGAAGGAATCTGCTATGCTCTGGATTTTCTTACAGCACTAATTCCTCTAAGGAACTTTTCCCCCCATTCAGGCACAGAGACCCCATTCTAATGAAGTGTACCTGTTCTAGTCAGCCTGCTGTTTTTCCTACCTGGCCCCACTTGGAAAAACCTATTATTCCCAATTGCTGATATTTTTACAATGGTGGAAAAGGCAGAGACCTCTGGAAGTCTCCTCAGGGAGAATTAATTTTCTGAAAGCAGATAATTGCATAAAAGAGGGAAGGACATGGAAATAATATCAGAAAGAAGATTTTGGTGATGTTAGAGAAGGAAAACATAAGACAACCACAGAATATAGAAAGAATTCCATGCAGAAAATAAAAGTATAAAGTCTTTCAACACACACACACACACACACACACACACACAAAGAGAAAGAAAATAAATCAAATTGTTGCCAAGTTAATGGTGGGAATTAAAAATAATACTTTGGGATATAAGACATTCAAATTTAATAATATATTCCTGGGAACCTGTATAAGAAATACTTGTTCCTAAAATAATAATGCAAATGCCCTTGCAAATAATGCAATAAAGTGTATGCTATAGTACAGAGCCACATTATGGAGTAGGTGATGCCATTTGCCCTTTCTCATTTCACCTGTTAGTGTTCATTCCTCAACCTTTGTGACCTGAGTCCTGTTAGTCCCTTTGTCACAGGGTCCAGCCCTCATCTGGACACCAGTTATTTCCCACTATAGATCTATAGGATTGTGTCCTTCCTCAGCAATGTACACTTTAAAAATTCTTGCTCAGCATTCAAAAGTCAAAATGTCTATGGAGCCTTCCTTAACCTCCTCTCTTCACAGGGAGGATAATTATTTCCTGGTCCTGAGCTGAGTGTCCATTATTGTACTAATAACACTGTACTATTATTATTTGGCACTTTCTTTGTCTCTTCCACTAGATTGTGTCTTCTTCGATGGTAAAGTTCTCTTATGATTTTTGTTCTTTGATTTTTGTAAACCTAGGACCTATGGCAGTACCTTAAAAAGAGTAGAAACTTAGAAATTGTTATTCATTTACATTATTATTAGCTATGATTTACGTTTTTTCTCTCTTGAGTTCTCTCCCACATAGATGCTATTTAGAATTCTGATCTTGTCTGCTGTGCAAGTTTGATGTGGTAGTATGGCCCAGATAATTCGGCTCTGCTTCTCTGTAGTCTTTATTTCTGATAAAGGGCACTTCATTTTATCAGACAATGTCTAAGTCTTCTTTCTCTCTCCTCTCTATTATACTCTATTCTTTTCTTTAATGACTCTTTTTGTGAATCACTTGGTAGATTACACCAACTACTTGATCGCTAAAAGTGTTTTTGCTTACACATGATAACATCACTTTTCCATTTTATTGTATGTGTATATCTCACATTATAATCCAAGGATTGAGAATGAATACATGTAGAAATACTTGCAGCAGGGCCTCCCTGGTGGCTCAAGGGGTTGATACGCAACCAATGAAGCTCTCCGCAGCCACTGCAGCACAAGTTCGATCCCCGGCCAGGGAGCTAGCCATATGGTGCAGCAGACCTCTCCTGACTCGCCTGCTGCTCCCCTCAGCAGTGTATTTCAGTCAGTCTGCCTGTCCTGTTCCCCACTCTGTCTCTGGTGAATCCGCTCACCCACCACACCTCCAGCCTGTACCCCAGTTCTTGTATGCATAAATAAATCTTTAAAAAAATAAATATAATTGAAATTAGTAATACTTGCTGCAATGCCATTTTAGCTGTGTTGATTTCTATCATGTGAATTGCATGAGAAAATTTTTTTTTTTTTTTTGGTGGGACTCTCGCCTGCGGCCGGGGAATGAACCGGCGCTGCCGAGGCTGCGGGCAGCCTCGCAGCCCAACGCTCAACCGCTGAGCCACCAGGGGAGGCCCTGAATGAGAAAAATTTAATGAGATGCATTGTTAAATATTTTTCACTACAATCAATAAAATGAAAATATGAGAGTACACTTATAATTAAATGAACTGATTTTTATTCTTCGTATTAAGGGAGAGAAGAAAATTTTTATAAATGACTATCATTACCAACTCTTTCTTATAGCACTGGGTATAGTGATTACAGAAAGTTCTAGTTTTTATGTGTTTCATACTATTGTACATACTGTCCATGCTGGTACTTCTGAATTTCTAAGTATATAAAATAGAGACTGCTCCAAATTCATATAGCTAATGGTAATGGTTAACCCCTGGGTGGTTAGTCATAACCATTGGAATATTTATTATTCACATATTATAGAAATATTCTGTGTCTTCCCGTTATTCCAGGCCTAGTTCTTCTCTGGCCACCAACTAATTTTCATTATGATGCCAAGAGATAATGTCTTAAGGATTGTTTCTCAGTTATACCTTGCATGAGAATTAACCCTAAGACTTTTAGTAGAAAGCAAATCCGTGAGTCTGACACCAGAACTACTGAATCAGAATATCTGGAGGTATGGTACATAATTTTCCTCTTTAATAGGTTTCCCAGATGATTCTGTTTAAAAAAAAATTTTGAACTACTGGTCTATGAGATTTTCTTTCCTAACGTCATGAAGAATTAAAGTTGTATGCTCCTAGTGATAGGTTAATAGGTGCCCTGTCTAAAAATTGGGAAAATAATTGTTTAGGGAATTAGATGATCCTTTCCATTATTTCACAAATCTATCCAATCATATAAAAAAATCATGCTTAAGATGATCAAAATACTGTGTTAGACACAGTATGCTTGTTTACAATGCACAAATGCATGCTTATGGAAGCTAAAAAAATGACTATGTTCCAATATATACATGCAATAATTTTTTTTTTTAAAGATTTACTTATACAAGCACTGGGTACAGTCAGAAGCGCGGGAGGGTGAGAGAATTCACCAGAGTCAGAGCAGGGAGCAGAGCAGGCAGAAGGACCGAAGCACACCGCTGAGGGGAGCAGCGGGCGGCAGGAGAGGTCTGCGCGCCTTGTGGGACCCTCCTCCAGTGGCCAGGGAGCAGCCGGAGATCGAACTGGCGCTGCAGAAGCTGCAGACAGCTTCGCAACCCAGAGCTCAACCGCTGTGCCACCGGGGTGGCCCACATGCAAGAATTTTTAATGTAATGAACTAATTTTGTTCATAATAAATAACTAGTCTCAGTATGCAATTGCTTCCAAGATAAGTGGCTTAAGATCCACTGTTGAAAATGACATCATGTTTGGTAGACATTTCCCAATACTTGACTGGCTTATTGATAACCACCCTATACAACAGGCAGTTTTCTTCAGTTAACTAGGATTAGGTTTTATAAACAGCCAGGTTTGCAGAGTTCACCAGGAGTAATACTGCTCAAGTTTCATTAATGTCTTTCATGAGTTTTGTTTTATAGATAAATAAAATTTTTGGTTAAACCCTATTTAAAAAATAACCAAGTTGAAAATAATGAAGAAATGCACTATGATACAAAATGTTTTTCATTATGGGATGAAGCAGACCTCCTCTGGTCCTTCCTGGAGGTACAACCTTGGCTTGCATTTGTAAAACACAATTTCTGTGAAATCCTCTTCAGGTAAGTGTCCTCAGTTGTTTTGAGGCTTTAGACACTGCCTTAGTTTAGTTGATTATTAAAGCATATCTCCCTATATCGACAAAAGCAATATAGGTTAGCTTGCTCCTGGATTTGCCAGAGAATATCAACTGACAGTTTTTATCATGAAATGCATGTCAAAATTTTTAGATGAGAGAGTATCCCTGGAAAATTGCCTAAAAGAACTAAAGGCAATCTACTCTCTAGGTAACCTTCAATTTGATTTTGGTTTAAGATTGACCTGGAAAATATTGTTTGCTTCATTACCTACCTTATCTAGTTCCAAACATAGACAAACTTTCTTTTATGGAAGTAGAATTAAGCTTAGTGTTATAATACTATTGTTACACATTCAGAGATAATATAAAATGTTGGTTGTTGTATTTAAAGCTCCAAGGACAGTATTTACCACATTATAGACTAAAATATACATGAGGAATCATAGACGTTACTGTCTCATTTTTTTTTCCCTGAAGATAATTTGAATTTTCTTGAGCTTTCCTTTTTTAATTTATGGACAGGTAACAGGTTACATTTCTTTCTACACCTTACCACATGCAATTTTGCTACAATCTCTTCTCCCAATAATTAGTACTTTATTAATCTTTCTAGTTTCTTCACCATTTCCCAGTTTATTTAAGGAAAGTTTTGTTATACTAGCCATATTTGTGTATATTCTGTTAACTACACTGTATTATATAAAAGGTGTCATATAAACAAATATAGTAATCATGAAACTGATCTTACAGAAAAACAATTTTTTTAATGGTTCTGAAATCTTTTGGTATTAGAAAAAGGCTAAGATAAGTATACCAGTTCTCTAGGCATCTAAGTAGAACAAATATGGAAAGAGGGCCTCCCTGGTGGTGCAAGGGGTTAAGACGCAACCTATGAAGCTATCTGCAGCCACTGCAGCATGAGTTGTATCCCCAGCCAGCCAGAGGGCTACCTGTACGGCACAGCAGACTTCTCCTGACTCACCCACTGCTCCCCTCAGCAGTGTATTTCAGTCAGTCTGCCTGTTCTGTTCCCCGCTCTGTCTCCGGTGAATCCTCTCACCCGCCCCCCATCTCTGGCCTGTACCCCAGTGCTTGTATGCATAAATAATAAATCTTTAAAATAAATAAATAAATAAATAAAAATAAAAAATAAAACAAATATGGAAAGATATTATTTCCTATACCCACCATAAATCCTCATGAGCACGACAATATTTAGATTGGGAGACTTATGATTTACGGACTAGGAATTAATCTTAAATACATTTTTTTTCTTTGATATGTATCCTGAGGAAAAAAGTGGAGAAGGACACCTCTGTGGGCTGGCTGTGTTTCTTTTTTTTTAAGATTTATTTATTTATTTATACAAGCACTGGGTACAGTCAGAAGCACAGAAGGGTGAGAGAATTCACCAGAGCCAGAGAGGGGAGCAGAGCAGGCAGAGGGACCGAAGTATACTGCTGAGGGGAGCAGCGGGCGGCAGGAGAGGTCTGCGTGCCATGTGGGACCCTCGCATGGCAACCAGGGATCAAACTGGTGCTGCAGAGGCTGCGAGCAGCTTCGCAACCCAGCGCTCAACCGCTGTGCCACTGGGGAGGCCCCTGGCTGTGTTTCTTGTGTGCAAAGTGGAATCTTTCTGTTTTCTAACTTTCATGAACGCTTGTTTTGGGCACTCCTGAACTTAGCCTAACTTAGTGGGTCTATTACTAAAGTCTAGTCAAAAATATTGCTGAATATTTGCTCCTAACTTCCTGGTGAAAATAACTGCCTTCCTCTAAGCCTCCTTTTGACAATACAACTGCTTGTTACACATTCTAGTATAAACAGAGAGACCACTGGCCAATCATAATCACTAAAGGGAAAATGATTCCCAAGAGTGGCATGATGTGAAGACATAAAGTATAAACATTATGATAAGGACCATATTAGAACTGAAACTCCCTCTGCAAATCTGCTTCATCTCAGTAAGTCTGTTGTAGATGCAAGTTACATATATCTTATAAATTGGTATTTGCCTTTTTTTCTGTATGTATTCCTGGAAAGATGTTAATGCATCCTTGATCATTAGGTAATTTTTCCTTTAATAATATGGAGAAAATGCTTTCATTTTTTCTTCAAGACATTGCATCCCGCCAAAATGTATTTTGGCAGTTACCCAGTAAGAACAAATGTATACAACTGAGACTAAAAAGGAATTTAAAATGGGGTTTGGGGGAGGGAGAGGGAGGCTCCTGGAAGGAGTATTCTTTCTGATTCTATTTAATTTTATTTTTTTAAAAAAAATCACACATCCAAAGACACATAAAATTTCAAACCATGGAAGTGGATGAACTCAGAACAAGAATTTTTTATTAAACAGAACAGAGGGCACATGACAGCCTTTTCAATATGCTTGCCTTTCTACTAACCTCCACATGACATATACCTTTTAATGAGAAATAAGTGTGTGTTGCTTTTGTTGCAGATCAGAGATCTAAGACAGAGTAAGACTGATTTCTTTGTTACTAAAGATATAAAATCGAAGGTGATTCTGTGTCATTATCACCTATGGCTCATTAAGAATAGGCTGTCTGAGGCACTATTCTTAAGGTGTACTTCTTACAAGGATAGACTCCTCAGGATTTTAGAATCCCAAATGAGGTTATGCAGTACCTCACTCGGGTACTCTTTTTCTTCCTTGAGGTAACAGTGGTTATAACATTATGTAAGTTTCAGGTGTACAACATTATAATTCGACATCTTTACGCAAAACAGCATGTTCACTACCAAAAGAGCAGTTTCCATCCATCCCTATGCAGTGGATCAATTGATACCCTTTGTTTTCTTTGTTCACTTTTTAAAAAATTTCATTGTCTTTTGTTTTTCTGACTTATTTCACTTATCATAGCACCTTCAAGGTTCATCCATGTTGCTGCAAATGGCAAGATTCAATCTTATTTATGATAGAATAATATACCATTCTTTATATGCTACATCTGTATCCATCTGTTAATGGACACTTAGGTTGTTTCCAGATCTTGGATAGTGTAATTATTGCAATAATGAACATAGGAGTGCTTATGCCCATTTATATTAGTGGTTTTGTATAATTCAGACAAATATACAAAGGTAGAATATCTGGATTACACATCATTTCCATTTTTAATTTTTGAAGAATCTTCAGATTGTTTTCAAAAAAGCTTTCAGGCAGCCTTAACTGAGAATATCACGCAACAATGAGGACTTTTTGTGATAATAGTAAAAGATACACTATAGAATAAACTATTATTAGCCAGTCATACATTTTATTATCTTAGTATTAAAATAAATTATATCTCAACCGTGAGTCTAATACAAATTGTTTCTCCTCACTAGGGAATTGAATATTTTGGTATGAGTAATGAAACTGTTTTGCGGCATACCTGCTTTTTTCTCCTTCATTTTTCCATTTTGCAAGATCTCGGCCATATTCTATTTGAATACCGATTCATACCTTACAGGTTTTCAGATCAATCCACATTAGATAAATGAATCTCAGGCACCTCTGGTAACCTCGGGGTTAAATCTCAGTGCTCTCACAGCTGCGCTTGAGTTCTATCCCAGCCAGGGAGCTACCCACATGGTGCAGCAGACCTCTCCAGTCTCGCCAGCTGCTCCCCTCAGCAGCGTATGTCAGTCAATCTGCCTGTTCTGCCCCCAACTCTGTCTCTGGTGAATCCTCTCAACCCCCACACCTCTAGCCTACACTCCAGTTCTTTTATGCATAAATAAATAAATCTTTTTTTAAAAAAAGATAATTGAATCTTCCCTGTTTGCAAATAGCACAAGTTCTAACAGTAACATATGAAGTCATTATGAGTTATCTTTGCATCATTCCATTGATTTATAATATTGCACAAATGTATGCAAATATTAATGAAATTCAGTTTCTCAAAACATTCTTTTCAAAATGTTGGGATGTAACTATTTACTAACACATGGAATATAACATATTGCAGGGGTTAGGTAGACCATGATTAAAGTTAAACAGATGTGCATGTAAATTAACTAACACAGTACCTGCCATATAGTGAGTTCACAAAAATTATGAACTGTAATTAATAGTAATTGTTTCAATAAAATATTCCAAAACTACTTGCTATGTGACTTAGGGTGAGTTTCTTAATCTCTCTGAGCACTAAATTCCTATAATGATATCTACTTGGCATGGCATATAAATGGGACAAGTGGGCATACAGTTAAAATGAAATGACATACAGGAAAGTATCTGAAATATTGTTAACAGACTCTATTGTCAATCAACTTTCTATGCCACATAAAAAGCTAAACAACTTTTTAGCTATGGTATTATGCAATTATTTAATAGTAATTTAATGTGTGATTCATATGCACATCGATAGATCTAGGTGTTTAGTGAACTGTAAGATTGAAGTGAGTTTCTAAGGCAATAAGTATATTGTTACAGTAGATACCACTTTATAGGCAAACTATAGGCAAAACAAATTTTAAGTATAGTCTGTGATGTTTGCTTGATCTTAACTAAGGAAAAAGTGAACAGTAACTGGAGCTTTGCCAAGATCTAAATGTTGATTTAGTTTAGTGTTTTTCTGCCCTGTGTGGTCTAGAATTTTGTCAGAGGGGCTGGGCAGAAATGGGAAGTATACAAATTGCACTGACCTTCTTAAAGTTCTCATGAAGTTGCGAAGATAGGCAAAGTTTGGTCAGGGAAGCTAGCTATGAGATTACTTAGTAACCAAGCATGAGAGAGCAAGATTCAAAGGATAGAGGAAAGGACACTGATTCAGGCTGCAACTTGCCTAGTATTAAATGGCCAGTAATTTTGTATATTTCCACCCTAGTCTACCATTAGATATTTGATTGTCCACTGTGTATTAAATTTGCACTAGAAAAGACTGGAGAAGTAAAAGTCCCTGTCCTCAAAGAACTTATAATTGATTTGGGTTAGTTAAATGTATGCCATTGAAACAACGTGAAAAATAAAAAAAAAAAACATATAATAAAGCATTATAAATTTGGTAATACAAAATATAGGTAGGGATTCGGAAGGGCCTAAGCTTGAGCAATGGAATGGCAAATGAAGAGTTTGTTATAGAGGAAGTGATACCTGAGTTAATTGGTAGAATTTTGATAAACAGAGGGACAAAGGAATGTTTGATCATTTTATTTATGCATTTATCATTTATATATGCCAGGAAGTATTTTAAGCAATGTATTTATTCCTTACAACAAATTTCTCAGCCCCATTTTACAGTGGAGGAAACCGAGGTACAGAGAAGTTCTAAGTGGTTCGTTCAAGGTTAACAGAGATGTGGAAATGAGAATATATAGTCCCTCTAACATGAATGTAAGCCTGACTAGATGTGCCATACATGCACTGGTGTAAAGTAACTGTACAGGAACATGTTATCGAATGCCTTAAAAGTCAAGCAGAGATGTTTGTACTGGCCAGTTGGAATCACTGAAGATTTTTAAACCCAGGAGTAACGTGATGATAATAAGATAAAAAGTAGGGAACGCGGACTAATGGGACAAGTTGTTAAGACGATGAACTTTGTCCAGGGAAACCAGCTAAAAGTTTATTTAGTAAACCAAGGATGAGATAACAAGATACTAGATTAGAGTGTTAGCGGGGAGAAAGAGTCTAGTATCAGGGAAAAATAAAAGGAAAGTAAATAGAATTAAAATGAATGTGAACTTTTAAAAAAAGATTTATTTATTTATACATACAAGACCTGGGGTACAGGCCAGAGGTGCTGGGAGTGAGAGGATTCACCAGAGACAGAGTGGGGAACAGAACAGGAAGACTGACTGAAATACACTGCTGAGGGGAGCAGCAGGCAAATCAGGAAAGGTCTGCTGCACCATGTGGGTAGCTCCCTGGCTGGGGATCGAACTCCTGCTGCAGAGGCTGTGGATAGCTTCATAGGTTATGTCTTAACCCCTTGTGCCACCAAGGAGGCCCATGAATGTCAGCTTTTTAAAAATACTCTTTTTTTTGTAAATTTTCTTACATTGTTGTTCATTTTTGTACAATATTTAATTTCTTCCGTCAGGAGTAGCCCTTGTAATTCTCCCACCACCACATCACCTGTGAACCATCACCATAGTCCCTTGTGCTCTCCCCTCCCATTTTGACTGCATTCCCTCCCCCTCCCCTGCTTTATGCCTCGGATCAATAGTTTGTCTTCAAGTTAAAACAAAATCTCCAGAAGTTTCCTTCTACTAAACCTCCACTCCAAGAAATATTACAAGAAAACTTAAAATCTAACCCAGCAGAGGAATGAACAGCAAAAACTGAATAAGAGAAACTGTTTAATAACCACAGTAGGGAAGAGCAGAAAAAAGAGTCAGGTAACAGTTTCGAACCCTAGTAACCAAGCGGAAGTTAGTTGTATCTCTGACAGAGACAAGAAATTCAGAAAGACACTGTATTAATTATTCTAGTAAATATTCTGCCACACATAACTTTTCCCCCTGTTTCTGCCTGTCATGTTTTACCTCCTAAGTTAGCTTATGGAGTGCAGTTTCCCCAACTTTATTGCACTGGCTTTGGGGATGTGAACCCAGAGTTAGAAGGGACATCCTTGCAAGTACGGCTGTGGGAATTTGCAAAGCTGGAAATGTGACTTTAGGAGCAAGTCGTGTGGTTGCATACCCACACACCATACTACTGGGAAGCTTTGAGCGCATTCTTAATAAGCAGTATTGGGCTCAAATTGCCAATTAAAGCTATGCACTCAGCCAAAGTAGATTTAATGTCCACACCTTTAGTTTGGATTTTTGCCACATTTCACTGTTTTCTTCAGTCTCTTAATTGGTCCATGTTTACTTTTGGATTCATTTTACCCCATGGGTGCCAAAGGCAACTTAGCTATTTGCTCCCAGAAGGTAAAATACTTTGATAAATAGCCACACCTGTGTGGTTTCATTTCTAGCTACATGATGAGTGAAATTAGTTCATTTATAAAATAGGCTTTTAAAATGTGTTTCATAAGTAATATACACTAGAGAATGAATGAGTTAGGGAAAAGGCTCTAAGAACTGCCACTCATTCTATAGAGCACTTAGTAAGAGAAATTCTCCAATGTACAAGCTTCTCCTCCATTCCTCTCTTCCTGTAAGCATGTTTCCCACATCACCTATAATATTTGGAGTACTATATGCCTATCAGTGGCATGATGGGTTTACCTCCCATGCAGAATAGATGATCTTGTGTCAACTGTGCCAATTAATGATTTCAACATATCATTTAATAAATTATTTTTTAAGATTTATTTATTTATGCATACAAGAACTGGGGTACAGGCCAGAGGTGTCGGGGTGAGAGGATTCACCAGAGACAGAGTGGGGAACAGAACAGGCAGATTGACTGAAATACACTGCTGAGGGGAGCAGCAGGTGAGACAGGAGTGATCTGTTGTGCCATATGGGTAGCTCCCTGGCCGGGGATTGAACTCGTGCTGCAGTGGCTGCATATTGCTTCACAATGCTGAGACTTAATCCTTTGCTCCACCAAGGAGACCCTCATTTAATAAATTAATTCATAATAAACAAATAGATGATAGATGATAATAGATAGATTATAGCTGTGTCATAGATAGATAAATAGATAGATGATAAGTAGATAGATATTACAAGGATAAAATGTTTGTCTTATATAGCTAGGTAACTCACATGAATGAAACGGCAGGCACTTGTGTGAAGGCTTTTCCAGAACTGACCTGGGATTGGTACTGTTTGTTCAAAACCAATGGTAGTTATTTCACAGTTTTCTTTTTTCATAGGCTGCTTAAAGAAATACAAGTGAGATGAAAGGCCTATATTTAAAGGTATTCCTGCCTATATCACAAAAGCAAGTATACTTTAAATAAAAATATTTTCTCACTATTTTCTTTTTACACTAGATAATAAAATGAGATTAGTTGTTTCACTTTGATGTTTTCCTTTTTGAGAGTCCACTTGGTTTTATGCCATTAAGTTTTGGTTTCTTCACAGTGACCCATACTGGTTTATTGAGATTTAACAATATTATAAAAAATATATAAGAATATTATGAAGATTCTTATTCACTTATGTAACCGATTATTTACCTGGCTGTAGTTCAGAGTCCCAATTCAAGAAACTGGATATAGATACCTAAGACAAAGAAAAGAAGGAAGCTCAGTAGAATTGGTAAATCCCTCTTGTGATAATAAAACTCAATTTAATAAGTCATGTTTTATATGCTGTTGAAACTAAGAAAATTCCTTGCCCACTTCTGATAAAAGTGAGAGAACAATGTTATTGTTCTAAAGGATTTCAGTTAGGGTCTGTAAATCTTCTGATTTGGGTGACCTGTAGTTGAGATATATTTTTTTAGGATTTATTTTCATTCTGCCCCTCTGTGAAACTCTTTCACTTCTAAGACCAAACTAGTCTCATTAAAATTTTTCTCCTATACCAAGGGGAAGAATGAAGTCTTTGTTTAAGAAGCATAAAGTGGCAAGGATGTGACATTTAGATCCCCAGTCAGTAGAGGGATGAAAACCAAGCCTACTGCCAACAAATGCATTTGGAATGCATTTCTCCTCAAGTGATATTTATCAAGTGCCCATATACATGGCGCCATGGTAAGTACTATACAATACAAATTAAATAGATGTGGTCCCTGCCAGTTTACATCTTCCTTTGATTCAAATGCTATAGCAGAGTGCTTAAAAGGACCAAATCAGATCATGAAGGTTATATATCTCTCTCTGAAGGATCACTTATTGAGGTTTTTCTTTATGTGCTGGGCTGTGTGGGAGATGGAGAAGTAGCAAGGGCACTCTCTGTGCCTTTCCTCTGCTAGTTATTTGCAAAGATGTCTAGAAATCTGAGGCTTTAACAACAAATTCCATAAATTGATTCTGTTTGGCACTAGTATGTAAGAGAACTTCTGTCTTTTTGGAGGCCTGAAGCCGATTGCTTGAAAAAGCAATATCCCCCTGTGCATGATACCCCAGAATCTTATGAGTCTTGCAGACAGATTTTAGAGGGACCATGAAGAATGGCATGATGGGAAAGCTCAGTTGAAAATTATAAGGCCTGGATTTTAGTCCTGGTTCAGACAAAAATTAGCTGATTAAGTAGGATAAGTCATTTCTAATCTGGAAGTTAGTATGATCTCATAATTAAATACTTTTCAGTTTTAATATTCTATAGGACCATATGTAAACTGAGCACTGTGTAAAAGTTGTGCCATGATCTAAGAAACAATAAAAGAATAAGGAATGTCTGTTTCTTCATTCTACTTTATATTACTAATGTCTTCATAATTTATTCTGAATTATAGGTGATAACCACTTTTGAAGTCAAATATTGATCAACGAGTGCTCTAATTAAAATTGGAAAAGCTAGACTAGAAGCCTAAAAGGATAGTCTTTCATTCAATAAAGATATCAGTGAAGATATCTTCATACAAATGATTAGATAGAATTTAATTTTACACTCCAGATAAGTAACTTAAGTTCAAATGCAAGAATATGTGAGATGGGGTATCTGTACAAAATCGTTACAAGTTTATTTTGCTTTGTACTCAAGAGAAGGAGGAAAACATCTGATTTCATCTTTTCCTTAATTTTGAATGTCATGGCCTGTGGAAAATGGACAGTCTACCTGGAAGTTTCCAGTAAATATTGAAGGAAAGCAAACTTAAGTGTAGATGGAGTAGCCTTTGTCAAGAATACAGTAACATATTATCTTCCCTTTTCATATTTTGTAAATACTTATGAATCCCATGTATAAGGAAAGATTTAAAAATCAGGAATTAAATCTTTCTATTTCCCCTTTAGAAACACTTGCGTTTTCAGCATATGTCTCTGCAACATTTTCTGTTTATTTTTCCATTCATTGGTGTATATATAAATATATGTAATCAAAGGATATCAGAAAGGGAGCGCCCTTAGTAATCACAAAGTCTAAACTGTTTATTTTCCAGATGAAGAAGTATCTTATTAACAGAAGTGACTCACTCGGGTTGTTATGGTTTTATTGATAGTTTCTAACATGAACTATGAAAAATAGAGGAGGGAGGAAGAGATAGTATGGCAAGTAGGATAGCAAAGGGAAAGGAATCTGAAAGAAGAAAATATATCTTCATCTAAAAAGTTATATTCACAGAGCAAATGCAGTCTGTGGCTCATTTTTGAACAGACTTCAAGATAAGAATGACTTTAATAATTTTAATAGATTATTTTAAAAAATAGAATAGGTGACAGAGACCATAGGTAGCCAATAAAACCTAAAATATTTACTATCTGGCACTTCACGAAAACATTTACTGATACCATATTTAAACCCTACAGAAACCACACACATAGTTTAGCTAAGCAAACCCACAGTGACCTTCAGAGAAATCCCACAGTCATTGGATTCATCTAGGAATAGTTTGCTTTATCCATTTTTCCATTCCAATCCGCTATATCCAATATTCTGACCACAGAGACCAAGAGATTTATATATATTAAAAAAAAAAACACCAGGATCTTCTTATTCTCTGTATAAGAGTATAATGTTCAGAATAGGTCTAAGGGTCAGAAAATAAATTATGGATTTTTTTTCTCCTTTCTTTCCACAGTTTTCAGTTTCAAATTTTGAAGACCTTCCACATAGCACTGTGTTTATGTTCCCCTTCTCTATCTCTGAGGAAACTATTATTATGTTGAAACCTTATGAATTTGCCAATATGGTTTAGACTTACAAAATGGTAATGTCTCATGGTTCAACTTAACATTTAGCTTTCTGTTTACCTTTTTTTCTTAGACTTTTACCTCTCACCATTTTGCTATATTTTACATTATAATTGACTCTTTTTATCCGGGCTTATTTAGCTCCCCAATTTTCTGGACTTTGTTTATATAATGAAGGCTTAGTTTCCAATGTTGTCAAGTACCTTTCACCAGATCTTAGTTGACTGAAGCTAGTCTGAATACTTCATTTGCAGCGTGCTGACCTTGCACTTTCTATCAACAGGCATACTTAGTGGTATCAATTCAGTGCAGTGGTAAATAAAGAACTTCTGTTGACAATTTGGAATCATGTGGTATCATACAAATGTATAACCAACCTGAAAAAAAAAATCACTTGTTTTTGAAAGAATTTAACCAATTATCAAATGGTAGAGTTATGGAAGAACAGATATTTTAACACCCGAGTTTTGCAATACATGGCTATGTATGGCATAGACTAATGTTCTGAGTTATCAACCTTCATTATTTCCACCTTTCCTTATTTAAAGTAGTACTCGTTCAAGCTTGAAGAAATGAAGCTTACTGTTAAGGAATGCAGTCAGTTAGAATTGGAAATTACCTTTCTTGCCCATATATTAAACATCATGATGCAGAAATGGAGAGACAAAGAGGTCAGTGAGTATATGTTTCTCACACAAAGAGCTTAGTGTATATAGTTATTGATTATGCCAGTGTATTTAAAGAGAGAAATGAAGAAATAAAATTTTAAAAGTAGTATATTGTAGTGGAAGGATGTGTACTCTAATGGTTTAGAGCATGAAATCAGGAATCAGATCAATCTGTATTTGAATCCCAACTACTCTCTTACTAGTACATACACTGTATTGCTCAATTTTTATTTCTCTATATAAAAAGGATATATCACCAATTGTATAAATTTTTGTTAAAAATTAAAAGTAACATATGTAAAATAATTATTCAATAATAGTTGTTATTAATATTCATAGGAAGAGTAATAATCACATTAACATGGACGATAGTGAAATTTATGATAACTCCCAAGTTTAATATGATCTGAAGTGCTATATAAAAAGAATCTAGATGAAGTCACTAAAATATTAGGAAAAAATAACTCAATAAAATGAATTAAAAGAATATATATATTGCTTAAAGTTCATAGTAACTATAGCGTAAATTCAGTGATAGATATAAATGAGAAGAGACAGAAATTTCTATGAATTTACTTTATTAACTTGATCCTTTACCTACTCTTTTGATATGTTTATTGAATATATCTAATAATTTGCCATTGCAAACCTTATCTTCTATCAACTTCATGATGAAAGGAAATTCATTTTTTCTTCTACTTCATGATATCAAGAAAAGATTTCAAAGTGATTTAAGTTACAATCATGTGTTTGGATCATTTCACAAAACAAAGTGTTTTCCCAACACAAATTTATCCATAAACTGATATATTGAAATTTCCCT
Organism: Talpa occidentalis; assembly: GCF_014898055.3. Classification (NCBI taxonomy): domain Eukaryota; kingdom Metazoa; phylum Chordata; class Mammalia; order Eulipotyphla; family Talpidae; genus Talpa; species Talpa occidentalis. The sequence continues at coordinate 34,561,776 of NW_023601543.1, forward strand.
TGCCTCTAAGCAAGTTTCTGTCTAAATACAATTTCTCCTCTCTTTATGACTAACTCTTACACGTCCCTCAAGTCTTAGGTTAGATTTCACTTTCAAATCAGAGCAACACCAACAAAACCCTTATTTGGTTAATCCAAACTTGGATCAAGTTTTGGCTTGATCATCAAGTATGATCCAATTCAAATTGTCCCTAAGCCAGAACTGTAATTTTGAGTCTTATAGGGTGCTCTTTGAAGTCTATATTTCCTATGTGCTCCCTTTTATTGTCTGGTAGCACTTAAAATATAATAGTCGCCTGTTGAATTGTTGCTACCATTTAAAAGACAGAATGTTTGCTAAAGATAAAGAGTAACTGTTTTTATCATCATCATATCCCCAGCACACAGAAATGGATAGCTGCATAATACATGGAATGAATGAAGGGATGAAAGAATAAATAAACAAATAGTTCTGCATGTCAGTGATGGAAGGCTACCTTTCTGTGTGTGTTTCGAAACTTGCTAGAACAAATCTCTTTCCTTAAACCCCTCACCTACTTTTCTTAAGATCTGACTTTCCATAGTTTACAATTCAAGTTTCTTTGGATTAGGAAGACCATTTGTTATTCCAATACTCTTTTATGATTACACAAATGTATCTGTGTAAGAGTAACATGATAAACCACTGTTTCCAACTTACCGGAAAATAAGAGTCCTGAGCAATGACACATACAAAATAAGAATCTAGGGCAATATTGTCCAATAGAACTTGCTCTAATGATAGCAATGATGCTAGTGCAACTGAGACAGGCAATTTGAATTTTATTTAAATTTAATTTTAATTAAACTAGAATAAAATTTTCATTTATGAATTAAATATAATGGCTAACTGTGCTAGATGGTGCAGTTCTAGAGGAGATAAAACATGAAAAGGAAGAAAAGAGGAATGGAAATGTAAAACAATGTGGACGACTTCAAAGAGCACCCCTGAAACTCAAAATTACTGTTCTGACTCAGGGACAATTTAAATTGGATTATACTTGATAATAATGAAATCAGAAAGGAACCAAAGATTTCAAAGTTAGATGCACCTCAAAACATTGTAACATTGTGAGTGGAGAATACTATTATTTCAGCATTTCCATATTTAAGAAGCCATTAAGATTGGGGAAATCCAGAATACATCACTACATTATATCAGAATGGAATCCCACTACAGTGCCCACAAATCTACATTTTCATTTTTTGAGGTAACATTGGTTTTACAACAACACTGTATATGATTTAGGTCTATTTTTTTTTGGTCATTTGACTTAATTAAGATTAGACTCAAAATTTATTAGTTTATTTTTTCTTTTGAATTTAATTCATCTTTCTACTTTCTAGTAATGCTTGTTTTTAACATTTTTAATGTTGTTGAATCATAGCATGCTGACATTTTCCATAATGCTTAATGGCACATGATGACTTAGCAACCAGAAACACAAACCATTAGAAGGCATTTAATGAATGAAATAGTCATTGGAATCAATAAATGCACTGGTTCATTCCTAAGTTTAAGATAAATCTTTCATGTACACAAATAACATACCCAATAACTTTATTTCTACTATTGGTGCAGAAACTTCGGATAAATATGCAAATTGTAATGTTCTTTGATACTCTGTAATTTGGCACCATTACATGTGCTTAATGTCCATAATTTATGACTATATAAATGTTCATAAAATATTTCATCTCTGCTGGTTGCCAAATACATGGCTGAAAAATATAAACTTAAAAAATTAAAAGTGGTACTGAATTCAAATGGAATTCATTGAAACAAAGGGTATTGTTACTCAAAGTATTTTCAAGACTAGTTTTATGTATCTGGATGTTATTGATATCTTTCTTGCATATAAATATCAGGGTAATTTGCTTTTTCTTCCTAGATCATCATTACAGATTTGTCTATCCAATGCTGAAACACTAAAGATTTAGTGACTTTAGTGGAAAAAAAAGTCAGTAAAGTGGGAAAAGAAAACATAAGTAAAATAGTTTGACTATTATGACTGAGTGACTGAATTTGCCAGTTAATTCAATCAGACTTGTTCCAGAAGTTCAAGTTAGAGTAGACTCTGTCATTCTGATAAAAGAGTAAAGTGGAAATGGAACTGCTTATATTTGGGATGTGTATATCTATATATATATAGATAGATAGATACACATATATATAAAATATGTATAATTCATATCAACTGCATTAAAATCTGCCTTGAAATTGAAGCCATGTAAAAAGTGTATGAAAATTGGGCCTCCCCTGGTGGTGCAGGTGGTTGAGGGCCACACTGTGAAGCTGTCCGCAGCCTCTGCAGTGCAGGTTCGATCCGAGCCAGCCAGCGAGAATCCCACATGGAGCAGCAGACCTCTCCTGTCGCACCCGCTGCTACCCTTAGCAGTGTATTTCGTCAGTCTGCCTGTTCTGTTCCCCGCTCTGTCTCTGGTGAATCCTCTCAGCCTCCCGCGCATCTGGCCTGTACCCCGGTACTTGTATAAATAAATAAATAAATACATTTTTTTAAAAAAAGTGTATGAAAATGAATGCGGTTCTGAGGTTAAAGCTGTAGCTGTTCAAATGTAGAAAACAGATTTTATTTTTTTTTGTTGATGTAAAATTTTTATTTATTGAAATGCATACAGCTTAGAGTTTTGATAATTAATATCATGTTAGTAGCACATACACAATCTGGACATGGAATATTGCTATTATCCTTCTAAACTGATCCTTGTCCCATAGGCAAATGTTGTTTTTTTTTTTTTAATTTAAATTTTATTTTTATATTCCCCATACAATTACAACCCCCTTATTTTGACCCCAATCCCTCCTTTCCCCACCCCCCAACCCCCCATAGAGTGTCTCTGGTTCATAGTTGTTTGTTGATTTTGATATTTTCTTTCTTATACTTATTCTTTTTCCTGGTCCCTTATTTAAGTTTTCTAGATTCCTGCTATGAGTAAGACCAGAAAACAGATTTTAAATGGAAGATTTGTGACTTTTAGTCACTGAATCAACATGGTCTATCTTTTCAATGCAAAATCAGCTGAATACAAAGAAATCTTTGCTTTTTCTGTCACAATAACATGTTAACTGAGATACTCAGTGGATAAAATATTATGCTAGGAGATCTTTTCAGCACTCACTTGTCTCTGAAGCCATGTAAATGCAGGTTAATTCAAATATGCTGAGATAAATAATTACAATGAACATTTATATAAACTTAAATGTAAATCTACTCTTTTTTCTGAAGTCTTATTTTTAATTATTTTTTCTTACATTGTTGTAATCCCCATAGTTCTTCCCCCACCATAGCACCCATGTACCATCAACATATTCCCTTGTGTTTATTCCTCCCCTGTATTGTGCCCCCTGCTGCCCCCACCTCTGCTGTATGCCTCAGTTCTATGGTCAGCTTGTAGTTTTGACTTTTTCTTGACCTTTTGTTTGGTTTCTCTATATTCCACATATAAGTGAAACCATTAGTATTTTTCTTTCTACTCCTAATTTCACTGAGCATAATCCCTTCCAGCTCCATCTATGTTGCTGTGAATGGCACAAGTTTGTTTTTTTGATCTCTGAGTAATATTTCATTGTGTAAATATACCACAACTTTTTGATCCATTTGTCTATTTTTGACATTTGGGTTGTTTCCATATCTTGGCAATTGTGAAAATTGCTGCAATTAACATAGGTATAGGGTTGCAGGTTTCCTTTTGAGTTAGTATTTCTGTGTCCATTGGGAAGATTCCTAGGAGTGTAATCACTGGATCATATGGTGGATCCATTGTCAGTGTTCTGAGGAACCTCCACACAGCTTTCCATAGAGGCTGGACTAGTTTTATTCCCACCTGCAGTGTAAGAGGATTCCTTTATCTCTACATCCTTTCCAGTACTTGTTGTTTCCAGTTTTTAATGTGGGCCCTTACTGGAGTATGGTGGTATCTCATTGTGGTTTTGAATTGCATTTCCCTGTTAGCTAGTGATGTTGAACTTTTTTTTTTTTCATATGCTTGATGGCCATTTGCATTTTTTCTTTGGAGAAGTGTCATTTTAGTCTTTCTGCCCATGTTTTGACTCTGTTGTTTGTTTTGTTTTTGTTGAATTGTGTAAGTTCTATGTAGATCTTTGATATCAGTCCCTTATCTGTCATATGGTGTGCAAATATAGTTCTCACATTCAGTAGGGTGTCTCTTTGTTTTGATTACTGCCTCTTTTGCTGTACAGAAGCTTTTTAGTCTGATGTATTCACAGCTGTTTATTTTCTCTCTTGTTTTCCTTGCTTCTGTAGAAGAATCCTCAAAGATGTTTCTGAGTTTATGTCATGGAGTGTTTTGCCTATGTTTTCTTCTATATATTTTATGGTTTCAGGTTTTACATTCAGGTCTTTTATCCACTTTGAGTTGATTTTTGTATATGTTGTGAACTAGTAATCTAGTTCATTGTTTTGCATGTTGTAGTCCAGTCTTCCCAATACCATTTATGGAAGAGACTTTCCTTAAAGTTCAAAGATTTTCTGTAGAATCAGTCATTTAACAAGGTTTCACGTACCATTTTCCATTCCCATGACACAACAAGCAAAGTAAACCTTTTTTTTTAATAGTGGCAAGCACTTTATTTCATTTTATTTTTATTGAAGTAACATTCATTATAACATTACATAAGTTTCTGGTGTTCATCATTGAGAATCAACATGTGTATGTAGCACATTAAGGTCTCTGCTAAAAGGGATGAGTGGCACTATGAACACAAAACATAAAGCTAATACAGGTCACATTTGATAATCCAGTATGTCCTAGTAAGGCAAAGAAATGATATAATGAGCATTATATCTACAGCTACTGTATAAACCAGTTATATCAGGAAACTACAGTGGGTTCATCAGCCTGTTTACATCCAGTTTTTGCCAAGGTGAATTAGTTAAGAAAGTTTAATCTACTGCCTAGAGAAGAACATAAATTCCAATCTAGCCTCAAATTTCATTGTCCACTCAATAAGACTTTACTCATGTTTCTTAACTTCATTTATTAAAAAAAGGAGCAGAAGATGGAAATATTGGAATAATGAGAACATGATAATTTCACAGGAGTACAGAGAACAGGGTGATAACCTACCATGAGGCTTCTATAAGTAATTCCTTTGTGTGCCCCACCCAATTACTTTTCTGACATTATTTTCAGATTTATGTTGTCATTAGGTATAACTAGATAACTATAAACTTCTATATATTTTAAGGGATAACAATAATATCATATATACATATAAAAAATTCATGCCATGTCAGTCATTCCTCAATCCAGTAAAAGTCCATTACCAGTCATGGTTTAGGATTTTTTGACTTCTAACTTCTGATCTCTGAATTTCTTCTTTCTATATTACTACTTGCTAATCTTTGATTTTTAAAATTTTTACTAAACCAATTATTCACCATCATCATGACAATGTATCCCTTACTTCCATCTTCCTTTCTCAGATAGCACTCCTCTTCTGGTTTTACTTGCTTCCTTTCTTATCCTAGAAGCTGTGATCCAATATTTGTGGGGTTTTTTTTTTAGATTTTTAAAATTTATTTATGCATACAAGAACTGTGGTACAGGCCAGAGATGCAGAGGGGTGGGGGTAGTGAGAGGATTCACCAAAGACAGAGTGGGGAGCAGAACAGGCAGATCTTCTGAAATACACTGCTAAGGGGAGCAGCAGGCAAGACAGGAGAAGTCTGCTGCGCCATGAGGGTCACCACCCTTACTGGCCGGGGCTGCGGATGCTGAGAGGCTGAGGATAGCTTCACAGTGAGGTGCTTAATCCTTTGTGCCACCAGGGAAGCCCTGTGATCCAATATCTGAATAATATTTTCCATAAGACCTTAAAATCCTTAACCCTCTTGGTTCTTCGAACTCTGAATAATCCCTAATGTCTATTTTTCCCCACACATTTATACAGATGCTGAGAAATGCTGAAGAAAGTTAAGAAAATATACTGATTAAGTTTATCTTCATTTGTTTACCTTGGCTGCTATTCAGCAATTCTTTCAATAATTTTTTCTTGATATCATTCTGTAATCTCTACAAGTTATTCAGCCATAATTCTACCTGCTACTCAATAAATATATTCTTTATTGAAAAAAGACCACCTTGCATAAACTCTTTTCTTATCCTCCCCACCCCCAAAGTTTCTCTGGATTTTCCTTCAGCTTTTCCTTTTGTCTTTTCTATGAGGAAAATGTGTCCCTCTCCTCTCCCTGTCCTCTGCTCCTATTCTATTTTGATACTATTATTTCATCCATTAGCCTCTGGTCTCTTAGACCTTTAGTATTTCCCCTATGCCCACTAAGATATTCTGGTCCATTGGAAACCAAAAGGAAGAGGAAACATAATTCAATGCACAAAGACTTTTCTTATGAGCTGCTATTCACTGAAACTTATGACAAATACTAACCTTCCTTCAACCACCAACCATCTCATAAATACAATCTGTAGTCATTTCTCCTATTTGTCACCATCTATTTTCCACCCCACTTACAGTCAAGCTGCTACTTCTCATCCTCACTGCTAAATTTCAGTCTGTTCTTAGTCCTCATTCTGCTTGACATCTCTGTGACATTTAATACAGTACACTACACTAACCCCTCTTGATTGAAATTGTCTGCCCTTCTCAGCTCGCACCATCCCTCAGTCCTCTAAATTCTACTGCTTTGGCCATTTGTCTCTGTCTTTTCTGCTACTCTTCTTTTTTTTCTTGTTTCCTATATTGTAGAGATCACTTAAGCATCTGTCTTTTGTTCTCTTCAATTCTCTTTTTCAATAATCTCCACTATAATGATTTCATCCATATGTATGATTTCAAATATCATTTCTATTCAAATGGTTTTTCTTGGTCTATGTCTTTAGTACCAACTTACCTCTGAGGAACAACTTCCCACAGGTCTCAGAACCAGTTTCAAATGCTGAATTAGATTTGAATGTCTTTACTTTGATAAATTCTAATATCTAAAACTCAAAATATACCAAAGTTGGCTTATTATTACTATTTTCAGACCTTCTCCATTTTACTTATTTACATGCCAAATGCCCTAGGTTCATACATCCAGGAGTCATTATTAAAATCCTATTTACCCTCAAACAACACTAGTAAGAATTTTCTACTAAAATTATCTCTAAAGTCTCTCTCTTTGTTCTCCTTTCCTATTTCCATTTTCTCTACACTGGTCCTACTATTCTGAGTTCTAATGCTTTACATCTGGACTTGCTAAAAATATCTTAATCACCTGACCTCCAGTGTACTTCCACTCAAATCTGTTCAGAGATACTAAAGTAAAACTTCAGCTATTTTGGTCAGGACTATGAGATACCTTATGTGACTTCTCCTTACAAATGAATGAAGTCCAAATTCTTATGTAAGCCTACATTTTCTAACTTTATCCCCAACTACTTCCTTGCATACACTCTACACTCTAAACTACTTGCCATTCTTCAAATCAGATGCTACTTTTGTTGCCCATGCTCTTTTCTTCTTCGGAAAGGTCCTCTCTACATCTTTGTTTTTTGGAAATTCTAAAGTGTCAGTCTTCCAGGTTCACATGAATTTCTCTTTCTCTGATAACGTCATCTCTGTTTCTCCCTGGCAGGAAGTGATTCCTAGCTTGCTTGGGTTCCAGGAATGCTATCATCATTCCTCTTATTGCACATGCCCCATATTGACTAAATAATAGTTATTTATAGTTGTGAGTGCTACTCAGTTGTTAGCTCCATGAATACAAGAGTTTGGGCTGATTCACTTCAGTCCCTTCATAACACCTATAACAAGTACTATATACTTAGCAACAGTTCCAAAACGTATATAAAATGAATGCCTAATTACAAATGGACCAAATATTTAAATTTAGAGTTTTTTTCTACAGAGTTTCAAACACCTTAGAGGCATTATCTTACCTCTTAAAAGCACTCCTAGAAGCATAGAGAAGTTGCCATTATCTCTGTGAAGGACTAAGTGGCAGTTATAAGAGTTGGTAACAGAGCTGAAAATCCAAGATGCCTGACTACTAGATAAGTGCTCTATTCCCTCACCCATGTATGTTCTCAAATTAAATTCATTCAGATTAATTCAGAAGTAAGTTTCCATCTCCTTTGTTTATCCAACAGTTAGCTTTAATCACCACATTTCCCAAGGTAAATTGTCCCTCAGAAGTCCAAATCACCTTGCTTCCTCCTCTGTCTTCTACTCACTAGCAGTTCTACTCCTCCCTGTCATTTTGTGTGAAAATGCTTTCTGGTTGATGTCTTACACCCTGCCTCTTTTCTTTTTGATGTACCAGCAATCAACAGACTTGTTCGACTTCTTCTCTTTCTTTTTTTCCTTCTTTTCTTTTCTTTCTTTTTGTGTGGTCACTCCTCAAGTGAACTGAATTTACCTGCACTAAATTTTCCTTGTCGTGGGTGGCCTCACATACTGGAGGGCAGAAAATGGCTGCAACTGAAGGGAGGAGAAGGGAGGATAATGACTTTATTTTCTGCAGAAAGAGATGAGATCATTTTTTAAAGATGTCATTTCCTTTTAGATGCAAAAGGTTGTTAGACTCCCCTTTATGTCCTTTTATCATCCAAGGTCATGGAAAGATTATGAAGAAGTTTCTCCCTGGGATGATAGTGAAACCTGAGCTGTCAGGCATCATTTAGGCATAAAGATCATGAAGTGCTGTGCTAACCACTAGTGTAACCAAGATGTCTGTGGGCTGGATCATGATAAACATTCTACTGTGGCAGCACAATACATCAGTTTTAGATCTAGCAATAAAAAATTGAAATTGGAGAGAGATAGCCATTATTTGACATGCCTAGTCTTCAACACACTGTTCCCGTGTGTTTATTAATAATGGCCAGATGGGTTTGTGTGTGTGTGTGTGTGTATATGTGTAAGACATAATTCCATATATCTTGACAGGAGAATCTTCTGGATTATGTGACCCGGTTGTATCCCAAAAATCAGTTGAGGAGAAAATAACATTGAAGGCATTTTTAAATGTTATCTGCTTGATAACAAATAGCTACAATAACTATTGTGATTTTTCTCTTGATTAGATTGCTCTGAGAATAAACCTTGCAATGCTATTCTTGTGAATTGGGAGTTTTCAGGATTTCACCTTTTTTGACAAAGAAGGTAACCACACCAAATCTACTTGCACTTCTCATTTATAATCTAAACTTAGAGGGCTTACAGGAAGTTTTCACTCCTGGAGTACTAATTCATATCTAAGTCTCACTGTGTATATGACAACAACACATGTAAAATAATTCATCATGTCTTCTAACTGAAATATAATTATGTATTCAAGCTATAATGCTTACCACTTCTGCAAAATCCAGTAAATTGTGTCATGTAAATAATAATTAGTAATAATCTGACATAAAAATATGCTTTATGTAATGATTAAAATACATGAATTATTTCAACAGCAAGACATGAACTTGTAGGAAAATAATGGGGACATACAGCTTGCTGTACTTGTCTTTTATCCTCATTTGTATATCAAAACTTAACTTCTTTGAGCATTTCCAATTTCTAATGAGGAGACTCTGACAAAATATAATTTAAACAAGGACGACCAAAAGTGATTAAACATCATAATGCAGTGTTAAGTGTCTTTATGAGTTCAATTCAAACAAGACTTCAGTACCTCCCACTCAGTGAGAAAAAAATTACCGTTAAATTTCAAAAAAAAAGTCTAAAAACATTAGAATCACTGGTAATGGAACAGATCAAATAATAGTAGTTATTTAATTAACCAAAAGGGCTATTGTGAGTGTAATGAAAATAAAAACACAGTTAAAATTGCCATGCAAATAATAAGAAAAAATGTCTGCTTCTGCCACAGTACGATGAATTGATACAGATTGTACAGTACATAATTATTAAAACTGACATATGTAAAATAATTACAAATTAATGGTTTGTAAAACAAAGTTGTATGTTATAGATTTCTACTAGAGAGATATATAATCACAGGGAACAAAAGATGTTTAAACACTGTAAAATTATTTAATTCAAAATGGTGTACTTCACACACAGTGTAAATTATGAGATCATTTTTCATATGATTAAGGATGAATTTATATACCTAGACATTTGAATGAGTGGGCTTCATTATATATAGCTATTACTATTGCCTGTGTGACAGATTTGGTCAGCATTACTGTAAGTACTTTAACAGTAAGTCAATCACAGGAAAGGTTACAAAGTTGGAAATTAGATTTATCACAGGTTATGTGATTGGTTCCAAGAACTAAAAAATAAATTGGAAAGGTTGTTGCTCTTATAAATTAATATGTATTAAGTGCAAACAGTGTGTTAGTTTAGCAATTTGTGCAAGTCTCCAGCTCCATGAACACCTCAAAAATTTGCCTTTTATGATGTTTCATTTTTTTTTCATTTGATAACTTGAAGAATAGAAGTGTTATTTTCCCAGAATGTTTTAATTCATTTTGCCATGAACTTGAGAATTTGGTAAATCTTTTCTGTTTGAAGTTGTGGCTATTTTGTACTTATTGTTTGATCTCTCCTTTCTAATAAATGTATTCCTGCTGTGTTATTTTCTATATTTTAGGCAAGTTCAATATGTGACATTGTATATGTGACAAGGAAATAAACTCTAGCTGATAGCATTGTCTGTTTTATGAAAGTTTCTCAGGGAATAAAATTTTATTTTCTGATAATATATTCAAAGAGTTGTTAGTGTTTGTGCATAGTATGGCTTTGGCATACAAATGTTTGTCCAATGCTAGAAACATGCATCACTTGAAATTCAGTCATAATAAAAGGAGAGTAATGTAAATCATAACTGTTTGTGTTAATGTCTATACCAAGAGTCCATATTTGTATCTATATGACACCAAAACATCTGGATGCTAAGTAACAAGTATAATTAATCACCTAGATATTCCAAATATCCAGATGCTTTGTGTTGGTTAGACAAAGATTCTGGATGATTGACTGAATTGTTCACCTTCTCAGTTAACAGGAATAAAGTACTCCATCTGGCACTCTGGGGAGGCAGACAGGCATAAAACACTCAGAAGATGGAGCATGAGATCTCACATATGAAGAATTGGTTAGAATATGTCTATAAATATTTTATTTTGATGCAATTCTGAAAGTTGATTGCTGTCCTTTTTGTGTTATCACTAAAACAACAATTTAGCATAAATTATTATTTTCTTCTTGAAATACTATTATTTATTATGTTAGAATAATGTTGTTATAAAACTACGTCATTGTGGAGTCAGGAGGTATTAAACATATAAATAAAAAGTTAATAGTTTTAGATACTGTTCCTTCAAATGCCAATGTATTTTAAAAAAAAACATACATCAAGTGTAAATATCTAAAAGAAAAGACAATTTTCAACTTCTAGAGTCAATGAAGAAGGATTTGTATGTAATTCATCCCTCCCTTCACTAAACATTTAGCCAACCTATGTGTGAGATACTGTGCATAAAATCAGGGATGCAGTTGAATCAGATGGGTTTTGCCTTCAAGCAATTCACATTCCAGTAGAGGCTGTGGAAATGCTGCAGATAATAATAGTGGAGTGAGATAATTGACAAAAGAGTTATATGCAGAGTGTTAGAGCATCAAGAATGGAACCACTACCTGCCTGGGGTGGGAGAAGGGCAGTAGCTAGGGAAAATTTGAAAGGAGAAATGTTGTTTGTGCAAATTTTTGAAAGAAAAGGAGAAATGATCAGAAAAACTAAAATGTATCTCAATATTCAGTTTGAAAGTATCAGAGAGCTACTGAAGCAGATCAAATTGAGGAATCAAAATTTACCCTATATATGCCAAGCATTTGACTTTGCATTTCCCTCAAGGACTTGCTGATTCATAAGTGGCCTAAATAGAGAGGCTGGTAAGCTAAGCAGCTGTGTAGAAGTGACCGCTAAGAGTTAGAGTTGGCTGCAGAACTTTCTGGCAGTGTCATGGGACTGAGTGGGGAAAATAATGGAGCACATCATTACCAAAGCAGCCAATAAATGACTGGCAAAAATCCTAAAGAAAAGGAAAGAGCAGAATAGTAAACCTAATAGTTCAAGCATATTTTCCTCTTTTTCACCAAATTGTAAGAGGTTCAAATATAGATTTGGAGATGCCTAGCAAAGTGAGGCAGAGAGGTTAAACAGAGTGTGTCAGTTAGGACTTAATCAGGGGTAGCTCTCCTGCTTGCCTGTGATTACACAGGTTTTTTGTTTTGTTTTGTTTTTTTTCCCCACAAAACTTTTCCCTTTGCAAAATGGAAGCAGCAGCTCTCAGCCCACCTGTGTCTATGCAGGTGTCTTTCTGTTCTTTTCCTTTTTCCTTTTCCTAATAAAACCATCCTTTAAAAAAGAAAAAAAAAAGATTTTATCAGTGGATCAGAACCTCCCACCGTGATATGGAATAAAGGATGTATTATGTGTTGGATCTTATGCAATTGTGGGAGTTGGTGTAGAAGAAAATGAAAAGCTGATGCTTCCATATCTGGTGGTGGACCTAAGTCTCCAGGGTCAGCAGTGCTCATATTTCAGAAGAAAACCATGACCTGAAGCAGAAGAGAATCAGAGGAGCCTATAACACACAATGACTCACTGAATCCCAAGATGACACATTGGAACCTGTGTTTGTCTACTTCATTAAAACAGATGACTTCTAGAAAGCATTGGCAATAGGCAGCCCGTGTACCTCGGGAGGACTCAGAGAAGCTGAAAAACATTTGGTAAGAGCTGGAGAAGCTACCTTTCTGGTTGCTGCTTTAAAATAACAAGGTGAGTCAGCAAATCAGCCACAATGTTCATGAGCAGCAATGGTTCATAAGTCCTACACCTATACCAACCTTGAAAGCACAATGACTACTGCTTTGCTTCTACCTTCCAAAGGTCAGAGAATTTTTTTCTAAAGATAGTACTAACTTACAATCAGAGAAGGGAATGTTTGCAAGTACAGTTCCTCCTTGACACAATACAGAACCACTGGTCTGACCCTTGTCAACTTGGTGTCCATATAGATCTCTTTTAACCATATCTGTCTTCCATAGAAAAATAATAGCAACATGACTGAACTATCTTTTATACCACTGATACCTCTCTCCTTGGCTTACAAAATTCCATCTTCTAACTGTGTCTTCACATGACTTTCATCTGTGCATGTGCAACCTTGGTGTCCCTTTTTGTGCCAGAATTTCCACTTGTTATATCAGTTAGATGGCATTAGGGGACTCTAACAGTCTCATTTAATTTACTTACCTCTTTAAAGTCCTTATCTCCAAATATAGTCACATTCAGAATACTGAAGGATTAGGACTTAATTTTTTTTTATAAGGCAGGATCTCATTCAACCCATAATACCTTGTGTACCTTTGATGTCCTTTAACTTAAATAGTGAGATTTAAGCTTAATTGCTATAATCATATCTTCTTCTAAATGGAGGAGGACTAAGACAATGTAAAAATAAATGAGTTAGCATATATACAATACAGTTGTATGAAAATGAAGAAAAAAATACTCATAAAATTATAAAGCGGACCTCTGTTCTGCAACAGGTCATGTGTTCTTAGCAAGTATAACTTCTGACATCCATGACACATTGCATTGTCCCTTTGTCCTTAACAGGCACCTTGTCTGGTTTGGTCATTGCCTGGTACCTGGTAATCTATGCCCTTATTTTGAAGGTCCTAAGTCACTAGATTCTTAGCAGTCATACCCACATTGTGTTGTTTTTGGTTAACTTTTAAAATAGATGTTATCAGAGGAAATCCTGCTTGTCAAACATAGCTCCCCTTACTATTTCCCCCCAAGAATGAGCAACTCAAAATTTACTTTCCATGGTCAGGCTCCTTTAGAACAGCAATATAGTAATCCTTTTCTACTATAGATTCATTTGCATCAGAAAATCAAAGGGGAGAAGTGGTAGTGTCAATTTCCAGTTTAATGGAAACATTGCTGTGTCCACTGGTAGAAGTATTTCTCCCTTGGAACTAAGATCACTAAAAAAGCAGAGTCCAAAATGATGGAAAAAAAGGAAGCAATACCTTTGATAGTGAATTATTAGGGTCAATTTGTTTCTTGGATCCATGAATATTGTCTATGAGGAAATGAGAGCCAATGTAGAGCATTATCTGTATCCTGAAAAATGTTACCTTCATCACACAGGGTATTACTGCCCAAATAGGATCATAACTGAATCTTTGAAGGGCTATCCTAATATTTCATCAGTGAACTTCTTCAGGGTAATAGTAAACACACTAAGACTAAGAATAACATGAACATGAGCCCACTGCTACATTTGGTTTACCATGGAATAAGTACCTTGATCAGAAGAAATGTTCCCCTTTATGCCTTGTATTTACTTTCTTAGCTGTTCTATTCTCTTACTATTTCCCCCACACCACCCTATCCTCCACCCCTCTAAACTACAACCTCTCTTTATGGGGAAGAACTATGTGTTTTTCATTTTGCTATGTTTAACTTGTCTAGCTTAAGTTTTGGCACATGCTCAAAGGATACTGAGTGAATAAATGATAGAAAATTTAACAATGTCAAATATAACAGAAGGGTCAAGGAAAATGTTAAAAAGGACTTTTTTTTTAAAGATTTATTTTACTTATACAGGAGCTGGGGTATAGGCTAGATGCACGGGAGAGTGAGAGGATTCACCAGAGACAGAGTGGGAAACAGAACAGGCAGACTGATGAAATACACTGCTGAGGGGAGCAGCGGGCAAGACATGAGAGGTCTGCTCACCATGTGGGTTGCTCCGAGGCCAGCAGGGATTGAAATGGCACTGCAGAGGCTGCGGACAGTTTCACAGTGATGCCGCTGCACTCAACCGCCTATGCCACCAGGGAGGTCCTAATAAAAGGACTTTTATTAGAAAAAAATGACCATTTGAATACAGAAATAAAGAGGTGAATTAGAGGAGAAAGGTTTCAACAAGCATCCTCCTATTATCTGTATGAACTTGTTCCTATGCTATGTTCTGAATATTTGTGCCACTCCTCTCCCTCCAAAAGAAATCCATATATTGAAGCCCCAACACCCAAGTGATAGTATTTTGGAGACAACACTTTTGGGAATTAATTAGGTTAGATTAATGAGGGTAGATCTCATAATGAAGTAGTGACCTTAACAGAAAAGAGAGATCTCTGAGTATATGTGTGGGAGAATATGCAAGTGCATACACATACATGCACACAGTGGAAAGGCCAGGTAAGGGCACAGTGTGAAAGAGGCCTTCTGCAATCTAGGAAGAAAGTCTTCTCTAGGAAACCTATTAGACTGGCACCTTAATCTTGATCTTCACATTTATTGGTGAGAAATAAATTTCTATTGTTTAAACCACCCAGTTGATGGTGTTTTGCTATTGCAGCCCCAGAAAATTTATAAAGCCTCTATTCCCTTCCATCTAAAATGGACACAAAAAATATCTAACAGGATTGATGGAAACAGTAGAGATAATGTGTATAGAATGCCCCATCAGTATTCAGTAACAGTAATTATTTTTTCTGCGTAGTTCTTTGCAGCTTGTATTTATGCTGAACTGACATATTCTTTCTCTGATTGATTTAGGGCTTATGTTTATTCCTTCTGTGACCATTTGCTTATTTACATTCCACTTTGCTGACTATTTGCATGGGCTTGTATTATTTTGGCCAGAGCTATTTATAAGCTCTTGATTTTTATTGCCTATCTAATCTCTGACTCATCACTGACCAGATGCTGCTACTCCTGTATGCTACTTGGTCCTTTTGGTCAGCAATGACTTGACTTTATATATATATATATACATATATATATATGTATATATGTATATATATATATATAATCTTGAACCCTTATGGTAAATCAGGGAGTAATATTAAGGAATCCATACTCCATATTTTTAATAGGACCCTTGACACAGTGTTCGTAAAAAATCGTGGTATTTTGTTATTTCAATCATCACCTATCTTATGATTTTGTCACTATAATCCCCCTACTTTTTAGATATCTGCACATAATTAATGGAAATACTTACTGCTCTAGATCTCCAGTTGTTTTATTGCTGCCTTCTGAAACATAACAGGTCTCATGCACCAGTGCTTTTAATCTTTCTGGATCACTGACCCTTTGAGAATCCCATGAAAGTTATAGGGGTCCCTATAGCCACTACTCCTCAATGTCTAAATGAATTTCCACATAAAATTTTATACACAATTTCAGGACTTTCATGGATTTCAGCTCCAACTATAAGCTTCAGTATTATGCCTTCATCCCACAATAAACAACTTTAAAAATATTTACAAGAAAGGATTAAGTTTGTTTTAAATTAATTTGTAAATTATCCATACTAAGAAATAGTTAAAAGTAGCTAACAGTTTTGGAAGAGTATGGAGAAACAATAAGACAGTAGCACTAACTGGTAAACTGTATGTTGAAATAATCTTGACCTTTAATAGTGAAGGAAAAAACACTGTCCTTCCCACATTTTATTGAACAGAGATATGCAATAATGAGAGATATGTTAGCCTCCACATTAATCACTAATGAGCTTTGTAGCGCCGTTCATTTATTCAAATGACACCCTGTTGGACATCTTACTCTTTACTTACGCTTACCAACACTGTTAGGGTGAGCCCTAACCTTGACATTTTTGTGGCTTATGGATTGATATGTGAGCTATTATTTGACATTTTTCATAACTTGAAAGAACTCTCTCATATGTACTACAATATATAGTTATCCCATTATAATCGTGTTCCTTAATGCAGATTCTCCAAAGGCTTATATTGTAATGGTTCTGCCAACATACTCCTTGTTACATCAAATTGGCATATAATGGACCTCTTTTGTACTTGTATCTTTATGCATTTTCTCATTCTAATCTCTTTTTATAATGGCATCATAACTGGGTCCCTGCAGACTTTCATTGAATTTATGATGAGACAGTTAAAACATCATGGTATCTGTAGATTAAATTGCACAGGAAATCAGCACTGTAAAAGAAACTTAAGTCTTGATAAATAATTACTGGTTATGGTTAGTGATTATCTTCTTTAAACTATACACTCTCTTTTTCTCCCTTTCTCTCTCTAAAATGTCCCCAAAGACAGTATTCCACATTAAATTCCATATACCTGGAAGCTAGGAAAATAATTCTTTTTTTAAGTGAGTCAGTATTTAGTTGAAGCTTAGCAAAACTTCCAGAAGCATAGCTTGTTCTTTAATAACTAGAAAGTAAGCTGATATTTTTCATTTCATATTGATTTTAAAATAGTTGACCCCCAATTGAGCTTTACGAGAAAGAAACTGCAAGTATCAAACATTTACCTGACACCATCTAGTCAGAAAAAAGTAGTTTTCATCTCTCTAGATGTAGAAACTGAAGAGAAGAATCTGTGGCATAATGACCTTTCAAACCATCTAGCAAGCAAAAAGAGGAAAAAAAATTGTTTAGATGGAAATGAACAGCATCCTTTCCTATGTAAGGAGTTGACACCATCAGTATTATTGAAAACCTTTGTTACTAAGCAATGTGCTTGATTCAGTGGATAACAAAAATATGGCATATTCCCTGATTTGTAATAATGTACAATAATTGTGTGTGTGTAGGGGGAATCATATACCTTAAAAGCTGAATATCAATACAAGAGTGCCTCATTAAAGACCCAATGAACATGTGGGTAAAACCATCAGTATTGCACCGAGTTCATAAAGAACAAGTGTGTTGAGTTACTATGGCTGCTTTAACAAATAACCACAAACTTGGTGGTTTAAAGTAGCACAAATTTGTAATCTTACAGTTCTGTAGACTAGATGATCGATACATAACTAACTGGGCCGAAATTAAAATGGTGTGTGGACCACAGTCCTTTTTGGTGATTTCAATGAAGAAAGTCATATCTTTGCTTTTCCAGCATTTAGAGGCCACCTGGATTCCTTGGGTCATGACTCCCTCCTCCACCTTCAAAGCCAGAAACTGTAGCTCTGTTTCTTTCATGTTCCATTTTCTTCTGATGGCCCCTCTCTTCCATCTTTAAGGTCCTTTGCAATTACAAAGGGCCCACACTGATGACCCAAGCTAATCTCTCATTTTTAAGGTCAGCTGATTAGCAAACATAATTCCATCTTTGATCATATTTCCTCTTTTCCAGTTAAACTAACACATTCATAGCTTCCATGGATTATGATGGAGGGCAAGGATTTGTTGTGCTTACTTCATCAACTAAATTTTAAGATATTAGTGAAGATTAGAAAAGGCTTCTTGGAAGAGGAAAACCTTGAATGGGGCTTTGAAAACACATTAAAATATGGACAAGATTTAGATTGGGATGTGAAAGTGAAACAAAATTGAAATTTTGTAGCACACTTCTAAGCTGATAATGTTAGCATAGTAGAAGGGTAGAGGTTTGAAATACTGACTTTAGAGTTAGGCAGATTTAGTTTCAAGTCCTAATTCTGCCAATTAACAACTGTGTGACCTGGGGCAAGTTATATAAACCATTTCAATTTCAGTTTCTCATCCTAAATGATAAAAGTAGCATTTAACTCATAGCTTCATCCTGAAGGTTAAAAGAGACAACACATAGGGACTTCAGTTTCCAATCTAGCATGTGAGGAACTTGGGAGTTGTCATTCCATCATAATTAAAAAAACTAAACAAATTGAAAAATTAGTGATTTTTCACAGATCTGTCAGATATGTTGGGTCCCAGTGCAAGCCACTATCTATAAAACTAGAGTGACAGGAGAACACAGAAAATCACAAGGTACTAAAATAGAAACCCCTGATGTGTTGGATAACGTTGATTGATTTTCGGATGTTAAACCATCCTTGTGTCCCTGGAATGAATCCTACTTGGTCGTGGTGAATTATCTTATGGATACATTGTTGGATTCTGATAGCTAAAATTTTATTGAGGATTTTTGCATCAGTGTTCATTAGGGAGATTGGCCTGTAGTTTTCCTTTTTTGTGTTGTCCTTATTCGGTTTTGGTATTAGTGTAATGTTGGCTTCATAGAACGTGTTTGGTACTGTCCCTTCCTTCTCAATTTTTTGGAAGAGTTTGTGAAGGATAGGCACTAATTCATCTCTGAATCTTTGGTAGAATTCATTTTTAAATCCATCAGGTCCTGGGCTTTTGTTTTGGGGAAGGTTTTTGATTACCATTTCAATTTCGCTGCTTGTAATTGGTCTGTTTAGGTGTTCTATATAATATCAATAGATGCTGAGAAAGCTTTTGACAAAGTACAACACCCATTCATGATAAAAGCCCTTGAAATTCTTGGGATACAAGGAACATACCTCAACATCATAAAGGCCATCTATGACAAGCCAAAAGCCAGTATCATCCTCAATGGTGAAAAGCTGAAAGCAATTCCATTAAGATCTGGAACAAGACAAGGATGTCCACTCTCACCACTGCTTTTCAATATAATACTGGAAGTCCTAGCCAGAGCAATAAGACAAGAGAAAGACATCCAAGGAATCCAAATAGGAAAAGAAGAAGTCAAACTATCACTATTTGCAGATGATATGATAATATACATAGAGAACCCCAAAAACTCCACAGAAAAACTAATTCAACTTATCAATCAATTCAGTAAAGTGGCAGGATACAAAATCAACACGCAAAAGTCAGTAGCCTTCCTATACACAAACAATAAATCTGAAGAAGAAGAAATAAAAAAAACCATCCCTTTTATTATCAAAACAAAAAAAATCAAATATTTGGGAATAAATCTAACAAAAGAGGTAAAGGACCTATACAAAGAAAATTATAAAACACTGTTACAAGAAATAGAAGAAGACACAAAGAAATGGAAAGACATCCCCTGCTCATGGATTGGAAGAATAAACATTATTAAAATGGCCATCCTACCAAAAGCAATATACAGATTCAATGCTATTCCAATCAAAATTTCAATGTCATTCTTCAAAGAAATAGAACAATTATTGATGAAATTCATATGGAATCACCAAAAACCCCGAATAGCCAAAGCTCTACTGAAAAAAAAAGAAGGAAATGGAGGCATCACACTCCCAGACTTCAAACTCTACTACAAAGCCATAATCATCAAAACTGCATGGTATTGGAACAAGAACAGACATACAGACCAATGGAATCGAATAGAAAATCCAGAAATAAACCCACAGATTTATGGTCAACTAATCTTTGACAAAGGAGCAAAGACTATGCATTGGAGCAAAGAAAGTTTGTTCAATAAATGGTGCTGGGAAAACTGGGTTGCTACATGCAAAAGAATGAAGCTTGACCACTACCTCACACCATACACAAAAATCAACTCAAAATGGATTAAAGAACTAGACATAAGACCTGAAACCATAAAATACATAGAAGGAAATATAGGTGAAACACTACGTGATTTGCATATCAAAGACATCTTTACAGACACATCACCCAAAGCAGTGATAGTGAAGGCAAAGATCAACAGCTGGGACTACATCAAATTAAAGAGCTTCTGCACAGCAAAAGAGACAATAACAAAAACAAAGAGAAACCCCACCAACTGGGAGAACATTTTTGCACCCAACACTAATGATAAAGGACTGATCACAAAAATCTGCAAAGAGCTGATGAAACTCAACAACAACAAAGAAAATACTCCAGTCAAAAAATGGGCAGAAGAGCTGAAAAGAAACTTCTCTGAAGAGGAAATGCAAATGGCCAACAGACATATGAAAAAATGTTCAACATCACTTGTCACCAGGGAAATGCAAATCAAAACTGCCATGAGATACCATCTTACACCAGTGAGAATGGCACATATTAAAAAAACTAGCAACAACAAATGTTGGCGAGGTTGTGGAGAAAAAGGAACTCTTCTGCACTGTTGGTGGGAATGCAAACTGGTCCAACCACTATGGAGAGCTGTGTGGAGATTTCTGGACCTACTAAACATAGAGCTTCCATATGATCCAGCAATTCCACTCCTAGGTATTTACCCAAAGGACACAGAAACATCCATTCCAAAGAATACCTGCACCCCTATGTTTATAGCAGCACTATTTACAATAGCTAAGCTTTGGAAAAAGCCCAAATGCCCAAAAATAGATGACTGGATCAAGAAGATGTGGTACATATATACCATGGAATATTACTCAGCATTCAAAAAAGATAAACACATGCAATTTGCAGCAACATGGATGGTGCTGGAAGGGATCATGCTCAGCGAAATAAGCCAAAAAGAAAAAGAAAAATACCGGATGGTCTCACTCATAGCAGGAATCTAGAAAACTTAAATAAGGGATCAGGAAAAAGAATAACTATAAGAAAGTGAAAATCTTGGGCCTCCCTGGTGGTGCAGCGGTTGAGCGCTGGGTTGTGAAGCTGCCCGCAGCCTCTGCAGTGCCGGTTCGATCCCCGGCTGCTCCCCGGCCACCGGAGGAGGGTCCCACATGGCGCGCAGACCTCTCCTGCCGCCCGCTGCTCCCCTCAGCAGTGTACTTCGGTCCTTCTGCCTGCTCTGCTCCCCGCTCTGGCTCTGGTGAATTCTCTCACCCTCCCGCGCTTCTGACTGTACCCAGTGCTTCTATAAATAAATAAATAAATAAATCTTTAAAAAAAAAAAAAAAAAAAAAAAGAAAGTGAAAATCAAAATCAACAAAAAACTATGAACCAGAGACACTTTTTGGGGGGTGGGGCCGGGAGGGGAGGGATTGGGGTCAGAATGGGGCATGTGCAGTTGTATGGGGGAATATAAAAATAAAATTTATTATTTAAAAAAAAAAAAAAAAAGAATATATCCCTGACACTGTGTCTTGGAAACTAAAGGAACTGTCATACATTTCAGAGAAACAAATTTACCAAATAAAAGGCTTAAGAAAAAAGTAAAAAAAAAAAAAAAAAAAAAAAAATAGAAACCCTAAGCAGAAATTTCTGAGAGTGCCAGAACTAGGGTAGGAAAGCCTGAACTGTAATTAATGAGTGGTGAGACATTCAATGTGGACAAATTTGAGAGATAAAAACTCTAGGGGACTCATTAATAGGGAGCTTGAGACACTTTAATGAATTTTATCTCTAGAAGTTCAACCAGGTTTATACAGGGAATATCAAAGAAAAACCCTTCATACATCTTATAGGAAACCATTTTGAAATATGCCATAATATTTTGTTCTTCTTAACAAGCCTGACCTCAAGAGACAGTATTTTACCAGAACCTAAAATATTGGAGACTTAATAGAGCCTAATCAAACTGGGGGAACAAAAATGCCAAAATTTATTCCGCTCTAACTTTCTACATAAGGGATGGGAAATATCTTATTCCAGCCCTCTCTAGTCAGCCTCATCCACCTAGAAGAGGGAGAGACTGAGAAAAACTTGTGAATTTCAATCTAGAGAAACAGGTTCAGTAAAAGACTAAGAACTAATTATAGGATTATAGGCTGCTATCTTTTCCCCCACATTTATCATCACATTATTAAGAGCCTATTTTCCTTTTACCAAATATATCATGTCAACTTTCAACCAGAAATCAAAGGGCATATAAAAAGCAAAAAACAGTGTGAAGAGACAGAGCAAGCATAAAAATCAGAATTAGGTATAGCAAGGATGTGGGAATTATAAGATGGGGAATTTCATATAACTATGATTATTATGCTAAGGTTTTAACAGATAAATTAAGCAGCAAAAAAAAAAAAGGAACATATGGTCAATATAAGAAGAGAGCGACATTTTAAGAAAAAACTGAAAAGAAATCTTAAAGATAAAAAACATTGTAATAGAAATAAAGAATCCTTTGATGGACCTATTAATGAACTGC
Organism: Talpa occidentalis; assembly: GCF_014898055.3. NCBI lineage: Eukaryota > Metazoa > Chordata > Mammalia > Eulipotyphla > Talpidae > Talpa > Talpa occidentalis. The sequence goes on from NW_023601543.1 coordinate 34,584,570, forward strand.
ACTTAGAAGCTTTCCTGAGCAAATAAAAGCTAATAGAGGTTACCATCACAAAGTTGCCCTACAAGAAATATTGAAAGGAGTTCTTTAACACAAAAAGAAAAAAAAAAAAACAATGTAACACAAAACCTTGAACAAGGTGATATATATTAATAGAGAGTCAAAAGTATAAACAAAAATTAAAACATTAAAGGAGAGGGGGGAAAGGAGAGAATTGGGATAGTCAAATTGTTATAGAGCAGCCCCGATATTAAACGGGTTCCTGGCTGTGGGTCCTCACCCGCGCGCTTTAAAGGGACTTATGAATACTCTACTACAGACACACACAAAAGGTTAATAAAAGGTTTATTTACAAGAGAAAAGGAAATAAGGAAAATGTACAACTCAGGGAGAAAATAGGGAAATAAAGTCTTTAATGCGTCCTACCCGATCCCACGACCTGGAAACCCAAAGTCACTCTCAGAGCTGGCCGGACGCTGCGAGCTGGCAGAGAGCCAAAAATGGGGGATCCTCCAAAGCCCACGTGTCTGCCTTTTATATCCACCTGGCTGCTTAACCCCACCTCAGGTCCCAGCCACCTTCCCTTTGGTGGTGATGGGATTTGGAGTTCCCAGTGTCTTTGACTTTGACCTAGGGTGGGGGTGGAGTCCACAAAGCCTATATGGAATTAGCTTTGGGACATCCTTTTCCCCCCTAACAAAATGGTAATGAATTAATACCAGCACAAAAAGGACTATTTAAGATCTGGAATGTTTGATACAAATTGCACAGGAATCACTAAGCAAAAATCAAAAATAATGAATATGGGAAGAGGGCCTCCCCGGTGGCGCAGCGGTTGAGTGCTGGGCTGCAAAGCTGCCTGCAGCCTCTCCAGCGCCAGTTCCATCCCCGGCTGCCTGTGAGGTTCCCACAGACCTCTCCTGCTGCGCCTGCTGCTCCCCTCAGCAGTGTACTTCGTCAGTCTACCTGTTCTGCTCCGCTCTGGCTCTGGTGAATTCTCTTACCCTCCTGTGCTTCTGACTGTACCCAGTGCTTGTATAAATAAATAAATAAATCTTAAAAAAAAAAAAAGAATATGGGAAGAAGAGATGAAGAAACTGAAAGAACTACCAGGGAAATCCATTTAAATATCAAAGAAGATAGAAAAATATGGAAAAAGGAACAATAGAACTACCAAAAATGAAAAATAAAACAACCAAAAGCAAACAATAGAACAACCGTAAATAAGATTTGTATATCAGCAATCAACTGAAATGTGAACAGTTTCATCTCACCAATGAAGACATAGAAAGACAAACTGAATTTCTAAAACTATGATCCCTATATACTATGCATATAAGACTGACTTTAGATCTAAAACCAAATATAAACTTGAAGTGAAAGACTGGAGCAAGGTATTTCAAACTAATAACACAGAAAAAAAGCAGAAAATATTATTCTCATATGTGATAAATTAAACTTTCCGCCAAAAAAGGTAACCAAAGACAAAGCCTGAAACTATGTAATAGCCAAGGGAATAATTCAACAGGAAGATATAGCTGTCATCAACAATCATGTAACCAACAAAGATACACCCAAATATATAAAACAACTATTAACACACCTAAAATAACACTTCAAGTGAACCACAATATTACTAGGAGATTTCAACACAAGACTATCTATCAATAGATAGATCATCCCTTGGAAAACTAAACAAAAATAATGGCCTTAAATCAAATAAAGAATCTCCCCAAGTGCACATGGAAAATCCTTAAGGATAGCTTATATGCTGGGACACAAAACAAGACTCAAAAATATGTGAAAATAGAAACTATATCAAGGATCTTCTTTAATTACAATGGTATAAAGCTAGAAATCAACCATAAAAAGACACCGAGAAAAAACTCAAACGTGGGCCTCCCCTGTGGCACAGTGGTTGAGTGCTGGGTTGCGAAGGTGCCTGCAGCCTCTGCAGTGCCTGTTCCATCCCCGTCACCGGGCAAGGGTCCCACCTGGCGTGCAGACATCTCCTGCTGCCCGCTGCTCCCCTTAGCAGTGTATTTCGGTCCAGGTGCCTGTTCTGCTCTCTGCTCTGATTCTGGTGAATTCTCTCACCCTCCCGTGCTTCTGACTGTACCCAGTGCTTGTATAAATAAATAAATAAATCTTAAAAAAAAAAAAAAAGAAAAAACTCAAACGTGTTGACTAAAAAAATTATTTTGAATAACTCAAGGGTAAATGAAGACATAAAAGGAGAAAAAAAAAACCTAGAGATTAATGAAAATGAAAAGACAAGCTACCAGATCCTATGGGAGGCCCTAAAAGCCGGATTAAGAGGGAGTAAATAGCAATAGAAATAAAAATTAGAGTTAAAATGAACAACAAAGAAACCAAATAAGCAGTTCAGAAGATCAATGAATCCAAAAGCTGGTTCTTTGAAAGCCTAAATAAAATTGATAAACTGTTAGTTAGGCTCTCTAAGAAAACCCAAATGAAAGGAATTAGAAATAACAAAGGCAAAATTACAACAGCTACCACAGCAATACTAAGGATGATAAGAGACACAAACAAATTGCAGAACCTAGACAAAATGGTCAAATTTTTAGTTATACAAACTTCCAAGACTGAATCAGGATAAATTAGATAGTTTGAACTGAACAATCACAAGCACAGAAATTGAAAGAATAGACAAAATTCTCTCTAAGAACAAAAATCTATGACCAGGTTGATTTTCTTATTAATTATACAAAAGTTTCAGGATGATATACTAACTATGCTTCTCAAATTATTCAAAAAAAAATTGAGGGGGAAAAGCTCTCTAACTGATTTGATAAGGCCAATATTACCTTGATCCCAAAACCAAACAAAGATAGCACACTCACACACACATATACACACACACACACACATACACACATCTATATTCCAATATCTCTGATGAATATAGATGCAGAAAATCCTCAATAAAAATTTGGCAAATAGATTTGGCAAATAGCAATTTATTGAGAAAGTCATCCATTGTGACAAAAAGGAATTTATTCCAGGGGTGCAAGTTTGGTACAACATAAACAAATCAATGTCATTCACCACATCAACTAAAAGAAAGACAAAAAATAGATGATAATTTCTATAAATGCTGAAAAAATAGATATTTTCAGCATCCATTTACATTAAAAACATGCAATAAATGGGAATAAATGGAACATATCTCAGCATCATAAGTGTAATGTGTGAGAAACCCACAGGCAACAACATACACAATGGTGAAATTCTGAAAGCATTCCACTAGGATCAGGAACAAGACAAAAATATCAATGTTTACTACTAATGTTAAGTATGGTATTGGAGATCCTAGTCAGAGCAACTAGGAAGATAAAGACATAAAAGGAAATGGAATTGAGAATGAAGACGTGCAACTATCACTATTTGCAGATGGTATGATAATTTGCATAGAAAATCCAAAACTTCTAGAAATAAATGTTTATAGCAAAGTTATAAGATACAAGAACAAGAATACAAATCTGTTTTATTTCTATATGCAAACAATGAATAAGAAGAAAGAGAAATTAAGAAAAACAACCTAATTTACAATCATACCAAATAATATGAAATAATTGGGAACAAACTTAACAAAGGAGTGAAGAAAATATACACTGAAAATTATGACACTGTCAAATGAAATGTAGAAGACACAGGAAATGGAAAAATATTCTGGGTCCATGGATTGAAAGAATAAACATTGCAAAAATAGCTGTATTATTTAAAATGCTTTACACATTCATCTCAACACCAATGACATTTTTCAAGGAAGTAGAATAATCATACAATATGTATGGAACCAAAAAATACTACAAATTGCCAAATAATCCTGGAAACAGAAAAAAATTGGATATATCATAATACCTAACTTCAAACTATATTACACTGTGCTAGTAATGAAAACCTTATGGTGTTGGAACAAAAGCAGAAACATGGACAAGTGGAATAAAATACAAACCACAGAAATAATCCCACATATATACAAATAATTATCTTTGAGAAAAAAGCAATGAACATACAATGCAGTAAGGAATGGTAACTGGGAAACCTGGACAACCACATGCACCAAAAAAAAGAAAAAGAAGGTAGATTATTACTTAATTACAAACACTAAAATTACTTCTGAGTGGATTTAAGGTAGAAATCTATATCTATATCATCTATATCTATTTCTATATATAAATGAAAGAGTATAATGTATGAGAGGAAACAGATGATATACTCCTGGACATCCACCACAGAGACATATTTGGGGACTCGTCTCCAAAGGCAACAGACACAAAAGCAAAAATAAACAAATGAGTGACGCTATCCAGCTCAAAAGTTTGTGTATAATGAAAGAAACTACCACAAAACAAAAATGCAACCTACAAACTAGAAGATATTTACACATCACACACCACAAGGGGTTAATTTCCAAAATATGTAATAAACTCATACAACTCAATAATAACACCAACAAAAACAATAAATTCAAAAAATGAGCAAAAGAGCTAAATATATACCTCTCCAAAGAAGAAATTCACTATAGGCATATAACAATGCTCAGAATCATGTGCTATAATGGAAATGCAAGTCAAAACCACAATGATAGTAGCTTATATCAAAAAGACAAAGCAACATGTTGATGAAAATTTGAAGAAAAGGGAATACTCATCCACTGTTACTGGGAATGTAACTTCTTGCGGCCTCCTTGGGAAATGGCATGAGATTCCTCAAAAAATAAAAATGAAAATACTGTATTATCCAATAACAGTGGTAGGGAGTACCCCCAAAATAAGAAAACACTTACATAAAAAGACTAATGCACTCCTATGTTCATGACAGCATTATTCACGATAGTCAAGATGGACCATTGTAAGTAGTTACTGACAAATATCTGGATAAAGATGTTGTGGAATATATACTCAATGAAATAGTACTCAGCTATTAAAAAAGATAAAATAATAACTTCAGGACAAAATTGATGGATCTTGAGGTGATTTTGCTAAGTGAAGTAAATCATAAAGTGAAAGATAGTTACTGGGTAGTTTCACTCATTTTTGGAATATTAATAACCAAAGTCAACAAACTGGCAAAAAAAAAAAAAAAAAAACCCACAATTTTTAGACTCTGGTAAAAAAAAAAATAAAGTGATTACCAGAATGAAAGGTTAGGAAGGGTATTGACACTGAAGGTTTGGTGGAGGGTAACTTAAGCATGTTTCCATATGAAGGTGTGAAATTATAATCCCAAAATTATGTAGTTGTGTAAAAGATTGGCAAATAAAAAAAGGAAAAAATAAAAAATAATTCCTGAAAGAAGAGATAGGAGGAGAATAAAACCTTACCTATAGAGGAGCAAAGAATTATATCTGACTTCCATACAGAAAACAAGAGTAGTGGAACAAAATATTTAATGTGTTAAGGGACCAATAGAGTTACTCACCACTATGCTAACAAGAATCCCACTACATCAAACTAAAAAGTTTCTGCACAGTGAAAGAAGCTATCACTAAAGTAAAAAGACATTGTACCATATGGAGAGAAAATATATACACATCATATATTTGGCAAAGGGCTAATATCTATGATCTACAAAGAACTCCTACAACTGAACAAAGTAGAAAAAAAATAGCTCTATCAAAAAATGACAGAAGAGATAGATAGCTAATATCTCCAAAGGTATAAATGGCCAACAGACCCATGAAACAATGCTCACTATCGTATCATCAGGGAAATGCAACTCAAAATGACAATGAGAAACCATCTCACAACTGTGAAAATAACCCATATCAAAAAGACAAGAGACAGTAAGTGTTGGTGAGGATGTGGAAAAAAAAAAAAAAGAATTCTTGTACACAGTTGGTAGGAATGTAGACTGGTCCAACCATTTTGGAAAACAGAATGGAAAATACTAAAAACATTAAAAGTAGAAATACCATATGATCTCATAGTCGCATTGCTCAAAGAATACAAAAACACTAATTCAAAGGAAAATATATGTATTCCTTTATTTGTTGCTACACTATTTACAATAGCCAAGATATGGAAACAATCTACTTGCCCAAAGATATATGAGTGGATTAAGAAGATATAATGTATATACACAATGGAACACTAGGCACCTTTTAAAAAATATGAAATTTTGCCATCGGAACAACATGATTGGAACTGGAGGAGGTTAAGCTAAGTGAAAAGTCAGAAGAAGAAAAAAATATCAGATGATTTCACTCATATGTGGAATATAAAGAAATAAAACAAAGGAATAGTCAAAATTAAAAAAAAAAAAAAACTAGAAATCTGACAGTGCGGACCTCCCTGGTGACACAGGGGTTAAGCACCACACTGTGAGGCTATCCACAGCCTCTGCAGCACAACTTGGATCCCCTGCCAGCCAAGGAGCTTCCCACATGGCACACCAGACCTCTCCTGTCTCTCCAGCTATTCCCCTCAGCAGTGTATTTCAGTCAGCCTGCCTGTTCTGCTCCCCACTCTGTCTCTGGTGAATCCTCTCACTCCTCGCACCTCTGGCCTGTACCCCAGTTCTTGTATGCATAAATAAATAAATCTTTAAAAAAAAAAATCTGAGCATAGAATTGAGACTGCCATGTGGGGAGGTAGAGAGGGGAAGGAAAAGGGGAGAAAGGTGCCCCGTAATTCATGATAGAGGACTAGTGGTGCTTTTATGATGAATGTGATGTGGTAACAGTAACGTAGAGCTGAAGAGAGGTGAGCCTATGCCTCTGAATCATATATGGTGTTTTAAACCAATGTTACCTCAATTAAAAAAAAAAAAGTGATGGGAGCATACAAATCCTGTAGCCTAGAATCCTGTGAAATCATCCCTCAAAAGTGAAGGAGAAATACTTTCTCTATACAACAATTAAGATAATTTGTTGCAAGTGGACCTATCTTGCAAGAAATGTTAAACAAATGTTAAAACAAAGACTATAGAGATAAGAAACATGATATAGGTAAAAAAAAAAATTGGTTCTACAAAAGGAAGAAAATTAAGAGGAAGAATAAATGAAGTTAAAATAAAAATTTCTGTTTTTATTATTCTCAATAGATGTAGCAAATAACAGTTTATTCAAAATAAATAACAACAATATAATGCATTCAACTATTTATATGCATAAATATGCCAATATGTAAGTGAAATGTATGACAGCAATGATGCATACAAGGAATAGTAAGAAGAAATTAGGATTTTTTTTTATTATGAGGTTCTCAGTACTACCCATGAAGTAATATAGTATCACAGGAAAGGAGGCCTGGATTAGTTTCAAACACGTTTTTGAAAAACATAGGGCAATTACTTTAAAAAGCAAAAAAAAAAAAACCCAAAAAAAAACTCATTAACTGATGTGCTAGCAAATGAGAGAAAATGGAATCATAGAAAATGTTCAATTAAAAGCACTAAAGGAAGAAAAAGAATACAAGACAAATATAGAAACAAATAAGGGCAACAAATAGAAAACAGTGATGTATGCTAGATATGAAACCAACTATATAATTAATCACTTTAAATATAAATGACCTAAATAAACCAATTAAAAGGCAGTGTTAGAGAGGATCATAAGCCTGACTGTATGTTGTCTGCAAGAAACCCAATTTAAATATAAAGACACATAGATTAAAAATAAGGGGGTGGATAAATAAATCAATAATATGTGTTAAAGATAATACTACTCAAAAGAAAGTGGGGATAGCTATTTGAATGTCAGACACAGCAGATTTCAGAACAATGAAATTTATTAGAAATAAAGAGGGTATTTATAAATGTTAAAGTGTCATCTTTCCAAGAAGATGCAACAATCTTCATTGTTTATCATTAACAACAAGCTCCTAAACGTGCGCAATGACAAATAGATAAATCCAATATTACTATTGGAGACTACAAAAGGCCTCTGTCAGAAAGATACAGATTCAGTATGCAGAAAATCATGAAGATAAACTTGATTTATGGACTATTTGATTTCTATGTCATTCATTTCTGCTCTCATTTTTTTTTTTCTTCCTTCTGGGATTCCTATGATTCTTGTATTTCCCATCCTCATGGTGTCAGATAATTCTAGAAGTGTTTCTTCATTCTTACTGCTTCGTATCTCCTCCCCCCCCCACTATCTTTATTCTTTCTTCATTATTGTACTTGAGATCACTATTTCATTCTTCCATTAGGTTTATTCCATCTCCATGACTTTCTGCAGATTTTTTTTTTTTACCTCCTCTACTGATCTTTTTACATCCTCCAATTCTGCTATTTTCTCATTTGAAGTTTCAATTTCATAAGTCAGAAAGAAAAAGAAAAATACTGGATGGTCTCACTCATAGCAGGAATTTAGAAAACCTAAATAAGGGACCAGGAAAAAGACAAATTAATACAAAGTAAAATCAAAATCAATAAGCAACTATAAATCAGAGACACACTGGGGGTGGTGGGGGAGGGAAGGGGAGAGGAAGGACTAGGGTCAAAATAAGGGGGGTGCAATTGTATGGGGAATATAACCAAAAGGAAAATGCATACATTGTGCAAAAATGAAAAATGATGTAAGAATTATATAAAATAAAATATTAATTAAAAATAAAGTTTCAATTTCAATCTTCTGTTTGTTAATTGTGTTTTTCATAGCATTCATTTCCTTTTCTGAGGTTTCTTTTATATCTCTGATCTATTTTTCTGAATTTTCTTTGCGTTATTTCAATTCTTTAATTTTCTTAATTGTAGCAATGTTGAATTTTATGTATGACAGGTTAAAAAGCTCTTGCATGCCTTTGTGGCTTGTTTCTGGGGGTTTGTTTTCTCTCTGTGTTTTAGTGTTTCCCTGAACACTTGTTTGGCCATTTTTATTTTTCTTTGTCCCCATTGTTTGCTTTGGGTTTGCTCTTCTGTAGTTGGGACATTTGTTGTTTGTGGGTCCCTCCTTCCAATTATTCTGGCTGTTTACCTAATGGTGGGTAGAGCTGCTAGAGTTTATTAAATCTGGGGTTGTGCTAGGCCCTCCCCCATCACATCACCAGACCTGGTATGGTGACTGGGAAGGCTGAGAGGCAACTGGGTCAACGGACTAAGTCACTGGGACCTCATCCTGCCTGGGAGCAGCAGCTCTGTGTCTCTTTCTGGTGGACTGATTTGTTTATTTTTCATCAGGTGTGAAAAGATAACAATGCAACTTTCAAAATTTATTTTATTATGCCAATTTAAAATATAATTGTTACCAACACCATATTTAATCAAAGAAGATATGATGGAATTTTCATAAGGGAGATTTTGAATAACACCAAGAAGGAACAAAAAACTGAATAATTTCTAAATACTGGCAGCTTCAGAAAAGGACTGTGAGGAAAAGTAAGCATTGTAAAAACAGATCAGAGATGTATATTCCATTCTTTTTAGTGCTGTGGAACTTGTGAACAGGAATTGGGTCTTACAGCCTCTGACCCTCTTTGTGTTCTTTTATTTAAAGATAGAGACAGAGATCAGAACTCTATATGATCTCATCCCTCTCTCACACCTGGCCCTTTTCATGAGATAAGCTTTTACTTCATGGATGAGGCAGTATTGAGATTTATTTTTGGACTCCTAACCTTTCCACTCAGAATGTTCTCTTCCACTTTCAGTAGTTCTCGGCCAGTATTAAACATATCATTGTATATTTTGAATTTATAAGAAAGAAGAAAACAGATCTGCTCTCTCTGTAGGTTTATCATAAAATCCTTGAGAAAGGAAAATCTTACATAGGTATTCAACACAGTGCCTATTTCTTTTTTTAAAAAAAGATTTATTTATTTATACAAGAACCAGGGTACAGGCCAGATGCATGGGAGGATGAGAAAATTCACTAGAGACAGAGTGGGGAGCAGAACAGGCAGACTGACGAAATACACTGCTGAGGGGAGCAGCAGGGGAGACAGGAGAGGTCTGCTGTGCCATGTGGGGTTCTTGCCGGCCTGCCGGGATCAAACCCGAGCTGCAGAGTCTGCGGACAGCTTCACAGCGTGGCGCTCAACCGTCTGCGCCACCTGGGAGGCCCACAGTGCCTTTTTCTACATGAATGTTCAAAAAATTTCTTCTGATTGCTTCATTTCTAATATAAGTTTACAACAATTTCATAAGCTTAATGAATATAAAGCATTATTCTAAATATTTGCATTGTCTGATTAATACATCAGCAGCCCCATGAAGTAAGTGACTTTATAGTTTTTATTTTCATTAGACTCAAAGAGGTCAAACAGCTAGGAAATTTACAGATAAGTTTTAAATATCTCTGTTAGATATGAAGTCCCAACTCTTAACCAATAAACTCTACTCCCAATACTCATTTTCACTTTATCATTATTGACATCATGTTGTGAATTAGCTTAGCATATTATACTTCTCCCAAAATATTTGCATTTTATAAGATGGAGTTCAGGACTATATGAGCTGAAAATATCAGTCTCTTATAATAGACTTTCAAGCAGAAACTGTAAGAAGAATTGTCATAATAATTTTGTAGTACTTTTCCTCAAGTCTAGCATTTTCCCACAAAAAACTAGTACAAATTTTAAAATTACTTTGGTTTCTAAAGTAGACAAGAGAGCAAACTATGGCAATGGTAGATGAACATTATTAAGTAAATAATTTTAGTATGAAAGTGTCCCTCATTCTGAACTAATTTATCAATCTCTTCATTCCTTCCACATCCTTCTAGAAATTTGTGTATATGGGGAGCCTCCCTGGTGGAGTAGGGGTTAAAGTCTCAGCACTATCAAGCTATCCCCAGACACTGCAGCATGAATTCAACCCCCAGCCAAGGAGCTAACTCACCTATGGCGCAGCAGACTTCGCCTGTTTCACCCACTGCTCCCCACAGCAGTGTATTTCAGTAGATCTGCCTATTCTGGTCCCCACTCTGTCTCTGGTTAATCCTCTCAACCCCCCACACCTCTGGCCTAGACTTCAGTTCTTGTATGCATCAATAAATAAAAGTAAATCTTAAAAAAATAAAAGAAATTTGTGTATATGCGTACAAGTTGAGTCACCTCTGTAGAATTAATTTATACACTATTGTGGTTCATTACATTAATGTTTGCTAATATTAAACATTTTTTGAATTCCTAGAAAGAGTCCCAAATTATGTTGAATATTATTCTTAACATGTAGACTTATTTTTTAAATATTCTTGTATATAGATAAATAACCTAGATCAATCTTAGGGTTTTTTTCTTGGAAGATAGTTCCTTTAGATTTCATGTTAATGTTATGTTGATTTTGCAAGAAGAGTTTAGACACTTCCTCTTCTTATGCTCAGTAGCAATTTAAAATACTTTCAGAATGCATTATTTCTAGAATGTTTGAGAGAAATCACCTTATAAAGTTCTTTTTGTAATTTGTGCTTATTTTAGGGGAAAAGAATAGTTCTTCAATAAGACTATATTTTTCACTGGTAATTGGTTTATTTAGTTTTTACAAAATCTAATCTGGAGCCAATTTAAGGTAATTCATATTTTCATAGAACATCATATATTTCATATAGATTTTGAAATTTATTTGTACAAGGTTGTACAAAGTCATCTCATATAATTATCTTGCAATTCTCTGTATCTGGGGTAATTTTCCTTTTCCATTTCTTTTTTTAAATCCTAATTTTGGTTAAGTTTGTTCATCAATACCAACATTACAATATGTACCTATTTAATTCAATTCAACAAATACTTATTGACCACTCTGTGACTAACAAAATATGAGTAAGTGATCCTTATAAATATAGTAAGTATTAAAATAAAACTGAAAATGACACCAAGCCACACAAAAAAGAACTGAACAATATTATAAGCAACATTTCTTAACATAAAAATAAAAACTGAATAGAAAACTAAAATCATTTTATGGGAAATTTTCTTTATATTTAATTAAATTTTTCTTCTTTCTTATTGCTTATAATTGCTACTCTTCCAAAGTCTGTAGACTGAGTTCATGAGCTGCCACCCTAAGGGCCTGAGACACTTTGAAAGAAACAAGAATGCTAAAATTTCAAAGTTTGGACCTTCATTTCCTTAGGCAAAAGATTGTTCTTGTATTGCCAGCTATATTTTACATCTTCTTGATCCACTCATATGTTTTGAGGCATTTAGGTTATTTCTATATCTTGATTGGTAAATAGTGTTGCTATAAACATACAAGTGCAGATTTCTTTTCAAATTAGTGTTTTTGTGTCCTTCAGGTAAATACCCAGGAATGGAATCACTGGGTCATATGCTAGATCCATTTTTAGTGTTTTGAGGAACCCTAAACAGTGTTCCATGATGGCTGGACCAGTTTGCATTCCCACTAGCAGCATAGAAGGGTCCCTTTTTCACTGCATCCTCACCACCACTTGCTGTTTCTGTTTTGTTTTTTCTTTTTCTTTTTTTCTTTTTTAAATTTTTTTTTTCTTCTTAAAATACTTTAATGGATTCCACTTGCCTTAGTGTAACACCTAAATTCTTTTTATTTTTTTTAATTTTTTTTAATTTTATTTTTATATTGCCCATACAATTACAACCCCCTTATTTTGACCCCAAGCACTCCTTTCCCCACCCCCCACCCCCCATAGAGTGTCTCTGGTTCATACTTATTTGTTGATTTTGATATTTTCTTTCTTATAGTTATTCTTTTTCCTGGTCCCTTATTTAAGTTTTCTACATTCCTGCTATGAGTGAGACCATCCGGTATTTTTCTTTTTCTTTCTGGCTTATTCTCACACATGTGAGGTGGTATCTCATTGTGGTTTTGATTTGCATTCTCCTGATAATAAGTGATGTTGAGAATTTTTTCATATGCTTGTTCCATTTACATTTTTCTTTGAAGAATAGTCTATTTAGCTCTGCTCATTTTTTTATTTGGTTGTTTGCTATTTTTTTTGTTGAGTTGGTTGAAATCTCCGTAGATCTTCAATGTCAGTACCTTATGAGTATGGTGTGAAAATATTTTCTCCTATTCAGTAAGGTGACTGTCTCCTTGTCCTGGTTGCTGTTCTTGAAGATACAAATGCAAAACTCCTCATCAAAATCTTCACAAACTAAATTCAACAATACATTAAAAGAGGCACATGTCTTTACCAACTGGGATTTACTCTAAGGATGCAAAGATGGTTTAAATATGTAAATCAATCAATATAACTTGCCATATCAACAAAAGGAAAGACAAACATCCTATGATCATGCCAATATAGACAGAGAAAACATTTGACAAGATTCAGCATAGATTTATGAAAAATCTATCAAAAAATAAGAATGGAAGGAACATTCATCATAATAGAGACCATGTATGATAAACACACAGCTAACATACTCAATGGTGAGAAACGGAAAGCTTTCTCTATATGGTCATGTACACAGTAATTATGCCCACTCTCACAACTGCTGTTCAACACATTATTGGAAGTCCTAGCTATAGCAATTAGGCAAGGGAAATACGTGAAAGGAATCCAAATTGTAAAAAAAAAAAAAATCACTATTTGCATATGAAGCAGTAATACACATAAAAAAGGCTACATATTCTACTAGATAAAATATTAAATGCAATAAATCAGTATAGTAAAGTGGCAGGATACAAAATCAATATTAAAAAGTCAGTTGCATTCCTATAAGCATAATGAACTAGAAGATAAAGTAATCAAGAAAAAAATCTAATTTGCAATAGTACCAAAAAGTATTAAGTACCTAAGATTAAAGATTTATTTATTTATGCATACAAGAACTGGGGTACGAGCCAGAGGAACAGAGGTTGAGAGGATTTACCAGAGACACAGTGGGGAAGAGTACAGGCATACTGACTGAAATACACTGCTGAGGGGAGCAGCAGGTGAGTCAAGAGAGGTCTGCTGTGCCATGTGTGTAGCTCCCCAGCCAGCCAGGGGATCGAACTCGTGCTGCAGAAGCTGTGGATAGCTTCATAGCTTTGTACTCAACCCCTTGCACCACCAGGGGGGCCCAATAAATAAATTAAAAATAAATAAATAAATGAATTTAACATCCTTTCATGATTCTTGCCTGATCCAATATTTACTTCGTGGTTATAAAATGTTGATTTTCAAATTCCAGCTTTGCCATTCTACTATTAGCAAGAGGCTTTCCTCTTTTTACCAGGTTGTTTCTTTAGTTAGTTATTATTGACATGAAATCATGAACTCTTAAAAATGGCTTATAATTGGGCCTCCCCGGTGGCACAGCGGTTGAGCGCCGGGTTGCGAATCTGCCCGCAGCCTCTGCAGCGCCGTTTCGATCCCCGGCTGCTCCCTGGCCACTGGAGGAGGGTCCCACATGGCGCACAGACCTCTCCTGCCACCCGCTGCTCCCCTCAGTGGTGTACTTCGGTCCCTCTGCCTGCTCTGCTCCCCGCCCTGGCTCTGGTGAATTCTCTCACCCTTTCGCGCTTCTGACTGTACCCAGTGCTTGTATAAATAAATAAATCTTTAAAAAAAAAAAGACTTATAATTATTTGTTGTACTTACTTCATTTTACCATGAAGTCTTCTTTATTTACTATTGATATTAGAAAACTTCTTTTCCTTTTGTTAGTATTTGCCTTACATGTACTTTTGTGCTTTTATTTTCAACCACCCCATTTCAAGTATGTTAATTACAAACAACATGTCACTAGACATAGTTTGTTAGTTGTGTACCAACTGGATAGTATGTCTTTTAGTATGTGAGATTGACCCATTCATATTGGCCATGATTACAGATGTATTGCCATCTTTAGTTAGTGTTGTTTTTTTACATGCCTTCTGGTTGTTTTTTTTTTTTTTTTTCCATTTTGCTTGATGTTTGATTGAGCAGATTTCCACTGCAATGCTCCAACACTACCTGACCTGTTTTGCCAGCAATCCTGAGAATTCACTAATGCGACAAACCCTAAGTATTATCACAAGCAAAAGCTACCTATAAGAGCATGATAAATATGCTGAAGAACATGAGTTTTAATATTATTCATGATCATAATTTGGAAGGTATCTGTCCCTGATGTACTAGATTTGTATAAGTTTTCTATTCAAATTCTCATAGGATCTGAATGATTTGCTCATGTCCAGTGCCATTTTAGGTCATTTTCCGCTTATAAGTCTCTTAAACAGAGACCTTGTTAAATTAAATGTAGAAATGCATTACTCTATCATCAACAAATCCCAGTAGGAAATAAGAATAGATATTTATACTCTGTCTGGTTTTCACTCAATTTTGATTATATCCTCCTAAATTAACATTCAATGCCCATTCTCCTTTCCTTAACATCTAATATATAAAGATTCTCAGATTTATTATGACTTTCTATTGCTTCCACATTATAGTTTAAGATAGTTTTGTCTGAGTCATAGCAGATGAAACTATTTTTATGGAATTAGTTTCAATTTTAAGAGTGACTTCAGAATTGCTAACAGTTTTGCTAGCTTTCTTTGGTATTAAACCAATACTAATAACTAAAACTGGGATTTTTGAGACAAAACCATGAATTTTGCAACAATTTGATTAATAGTAAATATAATGATTGAAATAATTTCTTCAGATAAATCAACTTAGCCATATATTATACCATTACCTCCATTTACCATCATAGCATCTAGGGGAAATTCTGTGTGTATCATTTTGTTTGTGTGTATGTCTGTCAACATTGATAATCAGGCAAATCAGAATTCTAGAATGCCTAGGCACTACAGAAGGGGAAAGAGATTAACATTTATGAGAACATACTAAGTGACAGAAGCTTTAGACACAACATAAAATTATATATTTACAACAATTTTATGCTAGTTATTTTCTTTTTTAGATGATAAATTTGAAGTTCAGATGTATTAAGCAACTTGCACAGGTCATACCATGTGGGAAATTTTCCATTTTCTCCTTTGGTAATGGATGTTCTATTGTTTGACTGATAGTGTTTCCACCTCTATTTTCAGCCCCAGGGTTTCGAATATAACACAGGTGTGGCTAATCAGAGCATTGCTTTGCTCAGAACACAATGACTTGTTCAAATATGGTGTTAAGATCTAATCCAGACCAATGAAATTTCATCCTGGCACTTATACTAGAACTGTTGAATTCCATTAAGCTACCTGCTTGAAAATAATACTAACATAAAGAAAATCATTTGATCTCCTGAGTTGTAGTTATGTGTGAAGCAAGGCTTATGATATAGACCTTATAATAATAAGAGCAAATAAATTATTTTTGTTCTTAAGCTTTTGTTGAATTTCTAGCATTAAAAAGAAGATAATCCTGACTGATAAAAGCTGATACTTAGAGTTTTTCCTAAACTCTACCTACCCTTTCAAATCCACTTTGCAGCCTTTACTATAGAATTTTCCCTGACCCTCCTCCCCTTCCAAATGCACTCTCTCTTTCTTAAGCACAATATGCTTATTTTATTGTGCTTTTTATATTCTCTTCTTACAAATCCTTTAACAGGTACTCATTTTTTTTTCAAACAATAAATTTTTGGTGAGAGTTTTTCTGTCATTTTTATAGACACTAAGTAAAAGTAACTTAAACTGTATTTGTTTTTAGTAAGTATTTAATAAATGTTTGCTAAATTAGCATTTTTTTCCATTTATTTTTACTTAAAATCAGAAATCTTAGTTTTTTTGCTTCCTAATACAAACTTTAGAAAGCTTCAGAAAAGTACAGTGCGCTAAAGAAGAGCCAGGCCAAGCTTCCTCAGGGGAAGGGAAAGTTTATTGCTCCGGAGCGGACCTCAGGGACCCAAGGTGGGGGTCAGTAAAGCCGTGCACGTTGTCAGGGGGAGGCAGGATTTTATAGGGTTTTATAGGGTGAGGAGAGGTCAGGTGCGCAAAAAGATTCTTGGGGCAGGTGGAAGTTCTTTGTCTGAGAAAAGATTTGTAGGGGGCGGGGGTGGGAGGCTCATTGTCTGAATCCTCTAGGCAGGCTTCCCATTCCTGTCCCCAGGTGCGCTTCCTGATGGGTTTTTGCATTCCAGCCTTTCAGCATGGACCTTTCAGCTTCTCAAAATAATGGTTTGATGAGCATTAACTTACATATATGCACATTCACAATATTAGACTATATCTACAGAAGTGTATTATTCTTCCTATAGATATCTTCTTAAATAATCCATTCAATTAAAACATAATACCATGATTCAGGAAAGGTGTTCAGAAATCTAATCAGTTATATTATTTCACATGCACTCAAACAAACAAACAAACTTCTGTATGCCTTGGGCCAGAAGAGAAATCTTTCAAATGTTTCAAAAAGCCATTCCAGAAAATAAAGTAATTAAAAAGTCCTTCAAAATTAAAATGAGAACTATTGCCCTATGAAGTACTGAAAAACTTTAATCATTTTTCAAAGAACAATATCCACAGACAAAATTGCTTCATAGTAAAGTCTTAACAAATTACCTAGGTAAATAAAATGTATAATCAAAGGACTGAAAAAAAAATAAAGGAAATATTTCAGAGGATCACCACCCTCAGATTCTTGTAACAAATAAGGAATCCACTTCCTTAGGATGTCATGGTGGGTTATTGAAATATGTACTGCAAAATATTCCACCACTGAATATTCAGCATGAGTCATCTTGAAAATAATTTCTATTCTAAAATATAAAGTGATTAATCAAATTTATAATAAGCCAGTAGAAAGCACAACCATGTTGTCCTCTGGTAAAAATTTATTGTTTAAAGAACCATAAAAAAACTTGTTAATTGCTACTTTGAACTAATTACAAAATACACAGTTTGATCTAAATGCATGTAACACATCTGAAAATATTTTGTAGAGCTTAGATATTGCTATCCTTTTCTTCCTGACATGTAATTAATGTTTTCAATACTTCATAAGCCAATAGTTATATATAGATTAAGATTATTGTGCAGTAAAGTTTAAAGTAAAAGCTACTAAATTGAAAATAGGTTCTTGATCTTTAGGAAGGATGGTTTAATACTTCAAGGGTGAAAGTTGGCTATAGTTTTTTAAATTTTTATTCCAGTTTCAGAGCCATCGGGCAAAGTAAGTCTTCTGAATTAAGTTTTACAAAATAAATGTAGCATTAAGAATTAACTATTTAGCAACTTACCATGGTTGAATCATGAAGACATGGAAAATCTGAGTAGACAAAGTACTATTAAGATGATTAAATGGGTAATGAAAAACCTCACAAAAAAACACATATCCAGGAAGAGATGGCTTCACTGATGAATTCTGCCAAGGATTTAAAGAGGAATTAGTAACAATCTTTTTGAAATACTTCCAAAATAGAAGAGAGAGAGCATATTTCCAAACTCATTTTACAAGGCCAGCATTACTCTGATACCAAAATCAGGCAAGAAAAGTATAATATACTATCACTGAAAAAAATTCTCAGCAAAATATTAGGAAAACAAATTCACGATACACAAAAAAAAGATCATACGCATGATCAAGTGGGATTTTCTCTAGGACGGTTAAACATCTGCAAATCACTCATTTATAATTGCATAAAAAATACCTAGGAATAAATTCAATCAAGACAGTGAAAGACCTATACTCTGAAATCTATAATACATTGATAAAGAAATTGAAAAAAACTCAAATAAATGGAAATATATTCTGTACTCATGGATAGGAATGACTGATATTGTCAAAATGTCCATATTACCTTAAGTAACCTATAAATTCAATGCAATCCTAATCAAATTTCTAATGGCATTTTTCAAAGGAGTAGAAAAGACATTCCTGAAATGTGTATCATAAATACATTAGCAACTTACCTGTAATCACAAGTATCATAAATAGCCAAAGAAACCTTGAGAAAGAAGAACACAGCTGGAGCGATTACGTTGCTAGATATTACAAATTATTTTGCAAAACTAGAGACACACCTAAATTCCAAAGACAAACATAGGTTCAAAGTAAAGTTTGAAAAATAATCCTGCAAGCAAATGTGACCAAGGAGACAATAGAGTTACATGCTGACAACTACGAACTATTGTTGAAAAAATTA
Source organism: Talpa occidentalis (assembly GCF_014898055.3). NCBI lineage: Eukaryota > Metazoa > Chordata > Mammalia > Eulipotyphla > Talpidae > Talpa > Talpa occidentalis. Next base: position 34,603,529 of record NW_023601543.1, read on the forward strand.
AAGGAGACACAAATAAATGAAAATGAAAGACATCCCACATTCATGGAATGTCATGGAATAGGTCAATGTAACAGCATAGAGAGCCCAGAAATAACCCTCACATATATATGTTCAAATGATCTCAACAGTGTTGGGAAAACTGAATACCCACAATAAAAAAATAAAAAATAGAGGGGCCTTCCTGGTGGCACAAGGGATTAAGTCTCAGCACTGTGAAGCTATCCACAACCACAACAGCACAACTCGATCCCCAGCCAGGGAGGTGACCCACATGCAGCAGTAGACCTCTCCTGTCTCGCACTGCTCCCCTCAGCAGTGTATTTCAGTAGATGTGCCTGTTCTGCTCCCCACTCTGTCTCTAGTGAATCCTCTCACTCCCCAAACATCTGGCCTGTACCCCAGCTCTTATATGCATAAATAAATCTTAAAAAAAAAGAAACTGAACCAATATATGATACTATACACAAAAATCAGCTTAAATGAATTAAAAACTTAAGTATAATATCTGAGACTATTAATCTCCTAAAAGAAAACATAAGGAGAATTAATCAAAAATATTGGTATTGAAAATGATTTCTTATAGATGATACCAAAACCATAGGCAATAAAAGCAAAAATAAACAAGTGGAACATATCAAACTAAAATGCTTCCAAGCAGAAAATAACAGAATGAAAAGGCAACCCATACAATGGGAGTAATTATTTTCAAATCATACATATGATAAGGGGTTAATATATAAAGTATATAAAGAACTCCTGCAACTTAATAACAAAAACCATAGACATTTCTACAAAGAAGATATACAAATAGCCAACAAGCATGTAGAAAGAGTTTCTGAAGGGGACGGGGAGAGAGGGATCAAAAAGAGAGAGGGAGAAGCACAGGGGACTGAGGTGATGCTGCACGGGTGCATTGGTGAAGGAAATTTTATGGGAACTACACCTGGGTGGGTGGGGGGTAACACAAACATTGTTTAAAAATGAACAATGATGTAAAATATATATGAATAAAAAAATTAATAACATCATTAATCATGAGGATATTACAATAAGTTATCACTTGATACATGTTAAGATGGTCATTATATGCACATACAATAACAAGTGTTTACAAACATGTGAAGAAATTATAACCCTTGCACAATGTTGGTGAGAATGTAAAATATTGCACAGTCACTATGGAAAACATAGTGGGTCCTGTCAAAAAAACTAAAAATTACCATATGATTCAGCATTTCTTCTTCTCAGTATTTATCAAAAAGAGTTGCAAACAGAACCTGCAAGAGATATTTTCAGTCTCATGCTCATTAGAGCATTATCCACAGATTGTTAGGAAACAACCTAAATATCCAACACTAGATAGATAAATGAAACATTTTACACATACACACATCATCTTATATACTATTCAGTCTTAAAACTGAAGGCCATCCTCACAGCAGACATCTCCTGTCTCACCCACTGCTCCCCTCAGCAGTGTATTTCTGTCAGTCTGCCTGTTCTGTTCCCTGCTCTGTCTCTGGTGAATCTTCTCACCCTCCCGTGCCTCTGACCTGTACCCCAGTTCTTGTGTAAAAATAAAAAAAAAATAAATAAATAAATCTTTTAAAAAAAAAGTGAAGGCCATCCTGCAACATGCTACAATAAGGCTGAATCTTGTGGACATTATATCAAAGGAAATAAACCAGTCACAGAAGGACAAATATTGTATGATTACACTTGCATCAGTTTATCTAACAGTGAAGCTCATAGAAATAGATAACAGTGTGGTGGTTCCCAAAGAAGGAATGAATAACATGCTCAAGAAATAGATTGGGATGAGAAACCAGGAAACATAAGATTAAGAAAACCAAAACTCAAAGCCAGGATCATAAAGATATTGCTGTTAAAAATATTTTAGGGCCTTCCTGGTGGCGCAAGGTGTTGAGATGCAACCTATGAAGCTGTCTGCATCCACTGCAGAACGAGTTCAATCCCTGCCCAGGAAGCTACCCACATGGTGCAGCAGACCTCTCCTGACTCACCCATTGCTCCCCTCAGCAGTGTATTTCAGTCAGTCTGCCTGTCTGTTCCCCACTCTGTCTCTGGTGAATCCTCTCATCCTCCACACCTATGGCCTGTACCCCATTTCTTGTATGCGTAAATAAATAAATATTTTAAAAATATTTTTTTAATTAAAAAATGGAGAGGTTTCTCTTCCTGACTGATTTCACTTAGTATTATCCCTTCCAGCTCCATTCCTGTTACCATGAATGGCAAGACTTTCTCTTTCTTGATAGCTGAGTAGTATTCCATTACATATGCGTCTATATATTTGTATATAGGAATGGTGGAATATAGAAAAATGAAGCAGAGGGACAGATAAAGCCAAACTAAAAACGTAAGCCTTGAAACCTAACTGTGGGATGGGGACAAACAGAGTGGGAGGAGGAGGGAGAAGAGGAGTGACATACACAAGGAAGGAGTGGACTATGGGTTCTCTGGTGGGCTTTGCATTCTGATAGCAATGCTTGAAGGGTGTATTTTACACTTCTCTCATGGCAACAACGATGCAAACCAGTATTAACTCAATATAAAATAAGTTTTAAAAAGTGGAGTTTTTTGGTTTTTTTTTTTTTAAGATAAGCAGGGAATATTTTTCCTTCAAAATACAGTTTTCATGGTTATACCAGTAGCCTTGCTTTTGGGTGTAATGAAGAATACAAATATCTAGAAACCAGACAGGAACTGAACAACAGTGATTAAAAAATGATCAAGACAGAAAACAACAGCCACTGTTTTAAACCTGCAACTGAAAAACAATAATATATATGTATACAAAATTCTGCTTGGGGCAAAAGAGAAATGTATTGATATTAGTTTGATAGGTAAGGCATTTATCTCTAAAGTGACTAGAGATGAGGACTAGCTGCATAGTTTGGTCACCCTATCATCTTGCATTGTATGCAATCTGTCAGTATTTAACTTGTCATTTAGCCACTCAAAACAAACACAAATTACAATGCCCCCAGAGCTTGTTACGGATTAACTCTGACTTGCACCAAAATAATAAAGGTCAACATTTTCAAACACAAAGGAGGTTTAGAAGGAAATAAACAAGCAAATTTTATACACACAAATATAAATGCCTCTTTTTCCCTCTAATGTATAGATTTTAAGCACTGTGCCTTTGGTTTAAAGTCTCGCTCCTTAATACAAGCCAAAGCAGAAATTTGTGATGAATATTTGTTATAATTTCAGCATTGTAAGCACAAATTATAAATTTTCTCACAGAAGAAGTCTAATACTATTGATAGAAGTGTTCTTTAAGGAAGTACAGCAGCATGTAAATTTAAGTAGTCATAAAGAAAAATACAGATTTGAATAAAGAGAGTTACTGAAGAACTTTATGTTCTGCAACATGAAATGTTGTTAACATTTTACTTTTTCCAATATATTGTAATATTTTATGTATTATCAGGGTATGATTTTATGTGCACTCTTTCTTTCACTTTTATGTGCTTTTTTCTCTCCAAATATTTACACAGAGTAGTATAAAATATGATTATCTAGTCCTTCTACCATTTTCTGTAAGTACCAATCCTTTTTAAAAAGAAAAATAAATATATTATCTAGTATCACTTTTGCAGACCCCAGCAGTTTTATTGAACAGCAAATGTTCATTAGTATGCGCTGATATGAAGATGATCCTACTGACAATTCCCAAAGTGTCCCCTCTTTCATAAACAGATTGTTGATGGCTGATGCATAATCCATCTGAGCATTGCAATAAAAAGAAAATATCACAAAATGTGCATAGGTCTTCAAATAAATAAGTGCCAAAAATTTCAATAGACAGGAAGAGAATATTTACACAAGCACACCACAACTCTGTTACTTAGTCTTGACTGATGCTATTTGCAGAAAATTGACTCCTGTTGTGTTTCTCATTGAATAGATGTGCGTAAAATAGATTATTCAGTTCTCTTAAATGGAATTCTTTATCCAATCAAAGAAAAAAATACTATAACTCATACCAATGTAAATAGTATGGATTTGAGAGTTTAGCAATTTTACTAGTGCCAAAATATCCAAATAAAAAGTAAGGAAATTCCGTTAATCGTGCAAATGTTTTACTATTTGATGCCAATTATCCAAATGTTCTAAACATATACATGTTTTGGCATCACATAAAATTAGTAGAAGGAACCCCTAATAATTCATGGTAATTAATTCATTTCTATATCCTTTTAGCCTACAAATATTTATTTTGCACCTATTATGTGAAATGCCCTATGTTAGGTGTTGCAAAGTAAACAGTTGTACATGGACTAGAATTTGTTTTCAAAAATTTACAATTAGATAAAAGGGATAGAAAATGTACATAAGACAGAATGAAGTCTATGCTTTAGAGACTAAAAATTGTCATGAACATTAATAAATAAGAAACATCCTCAATTTGATTATCAGGATAGTGTTTTAATGTAAAATTTGAAAGAATGAGTAATAGTTTCATTTTCAAAGACTAATAATGCCACAGAAAATATATAAGCAAGCAATTTATGCAAGAAAGTTCCATGTACATTCATGAATAATTATAATTGAGAGGAATAGTTTTATGTATTTTCTTTTTTTTTTTAATAGAGGCATGTTTTATTTATGTTTGTTTGTTTGTTTGTTTTGTTTATACATGCACTGGGTACAGTCAGAAGCTTGGGAGGGTGAGAGAATTCACCAGAGCCAGAGCGGGGAGCAGAGCAGGCAGAAGGACCTAAGTACACTGCTGAGGGGAGCAGCGGGAGGCAGGAGAGGTCTGCACTCCATGTGGGACCCTCCTCTGGTGGCCGGGGAGCAGCCGTGGATCGAACCAGCGCCGCACAGACCACCGGCAGCTTCGCAACCCAGCGCTCAACCGCTGTGCCACCAGGGAGGCCAGAGAGGAATAGTTTTAAATAAAACTGGAAAAGTAAGTTTGATTTATAATGGAAAAGACTTTGAATGTATAATATGTGTTTTATTTTTAAGTGACAATATAACAGAGGACCACCCCATTAAAACAAGACCTCATTACATGTATTATACTATGCTGAAAAAACATTTTGAAATGAATTTCTTACATAAATAATCTTCATTCCTTCATCTTCAGTTTTTCCCTCTGACATGTAAGAAGGATGGTTAATATAATTTCTAGGTCCAAAATATATAAAAAGGAGATTTCATCTGGTCAGCAACAGAATTCCATACAAGGATAGTGCGCATGAGAAAGATGCAAGTATCATAACACTCTAGGATATTGTATCTGTTATTGATGTGTATTATGGAGACTATGAATTAGGATGCTCAGTGAGAGAGCTTTTATGGTTGTCTTTGCAGAACCTAGTCGTCGGGACAAATGGTAAGGGATAAACATCAAAGACTCTTGTTTGTTTGTCAGTCAGTAAAATATACATGGAATTGGTATATTTAAAATTTTATTTCCAATCAGTCACAGACAATTAAAAATTTTTATATTAGTACTTCCAAATATGCAGAATAAGACTCATAATTCTTGTAGTGTCATATGAAAATGTCTAGGGTCTTAATGCTTTCTGTTTCTTCTTTCCATTTCTTTCTCTCTTTTTTTTTGTATGTTGAAAATGCTGTGATGAAAGTTACTTTACAAACTATCATCACTTTCCATATATTTCTGTAATTCACATTCATTAATGGACATTTTCATGAGAATTGAATTACCTTTTTTAGCTCTGTGTAAAATATATTTTAGACTATACATGTATCACAAAACACACAATATTTACCAAAAATTATTTTAAGCAGATACATGCAAAAGAATGAAGCTTGACCACTACCTCACACCATACACAAAAATTAACTCAAAATGGATTAAAGAACTAGACATAAGACCTGAAACCATAAAATACATAGAAGGAAATATAGGCGAAACACTACGTGATATTCACATCAAAGATATCTTTACAGACACATCACCCAAAGCAGTGATAGTGAAGGCAAAGATAAACAGCTGGGACTACATCAAATTAAAGAGCTTCTGCACAGCAAAAGAGACAATAACCAAAACAAAGAGAAACCCCACCAACCGGGAGAACATTTTTGCACACAACACTAATGATAAAGGACTGATCACAAAAATCTGCAAAGAGCTGATGAGACTCAAAAGAACAAAAAAAATAATCCAGTCAAAAAATGGGCAGAAGAGCTAAAAAGAAACTTCTCTGAAGAGGAAATGCAAATGGCCAACAGGCATATGAAAAAATGTTCAACATCACTTGTAATCAGGGAAATGCAAATCAAAACTACCATGAGATACCACCTTACACCAGTGAGAATGGCACATATTAAAAAAACTAGCAACGACAAATGTTGGCGAGGGTGTGGAGAAAAAGGAACTCTTCTGCACTGTTGGTGGGAGTGCAGACTGGTCCAACCACTATGGAGAGCTGTGTGGAGATTTCTGGACCTACTAAATATAGAGCTTCCATATGATCCAGCAGTTCCACTCCTAGGTATTTACCCAAAGAACACAGAAACATCAATTCCAAAGAGCACCTGCACCCCTATGTTTATAGCAGCACTGTTTACAATAGCTAAGCTTTGGAAACAACCCAAATGCCCAAAAATAGATGACTGGATCAAGAAGATGTGGTACATATATACCATGGAATATTACTCAGCATTCAAAAAAGATAAACACATGCAATTTGCAGCAACATGGGTGGTGCTGGAAGGGATCATGCTCAGCAAAATAAGCCAAAAAGAAAAAGAAAAATACCGGATGGTCTCACTCATAGCAGGAATCTAGAAAACTTAAATAAGGGACCAGGAAAATGAATAACTTTAAGAAAGTGAAAATCAAAATCAACAAAAAACTATGAACCAGAGACACTCTATGGGGGGTAGAGGGCGGGAGGGGAGGGATTGGGGCCAAAATAAGGGAGTTGCAATTGTATGGGGAATATAAAAATAAAATTTATTATAAAAAAAAAAGACTGCAATAGATACTTCTCCAAAGAAAATACACAGTTGGTCAATGGATATATGGGGAAAAAAAGTTTGTCTTCACTTCTAATAAAGGAAATGTAAATAAAAAAAAATTATTTTAAGCAGAGATGATCATAACACTGTCATAATAGCTCAGTGAACAATAAGATGGCATATTTTTTTTTATACAAAGATATGGTTAGCACTTTCCCATTTCCAGCGTGAGTCCCTTCTGATATTTCGGAAACCAAATGAGAGAGAAAGAGAAGGGAGAGATGGGGGGAGGGGGAGGGGAAGGGAGGAAGGAAGGAAAGAAAAGTGTTTCATAGTTAAAAGAAATACAATATGCACTGATTTTGAAAACTGATACATCAGATCTTGAAACTTCAGCCACTAAATAGCTCTAAGCTGAAATTCCTTTTACTAGTCTGTGAAAATTAGAATTACAATATCATGAAAATATGTTGTACTTGGCATGGTAACATACATCTGAAGAGGTGGGATGCTATATTTCTGAATCATATGCAGTGTTATAAGTGAATGTTTCCCTAATTTAAAAAAATTGAAAAAAAAAGAAAGAAATTGTTTTGTGCATGTCAAATGAAACAATGAATGGAAGGTCTAGTTTAATGGCTAACAATATATTAGCAGTAGTAGCAGCAAAAGCACTCATTTAGAAATTGTAAATTTTAGATTATGTTTGCAGTTGGATATGAATGTGATGAAAGAGAAGACATGGTAGAAAAGTTATTTAGAAGCAATGAGTGACCAATGGTCATTTTTTATTGTCATGTCATTTTTAGAAATTTGAAGTTTAGTTAGAAATAGGAATCAAGACTAAAGACTGGCAATATAGTAATTTATTTTTTTTTTTTTTTTTTTTTTTTTTAGAGGCATGCTTTATTTATTTGTTTGCTGGTTTGTTTGTTTGTTTTTTTGTTTATACATGCACTGGGTACAGTCAGAAGCGCGGGAGGGTGAGAGAATTCACCAGAGCCAGAGCGGGGAGCAGAGCAGGCAGAAGGACCGAAGTACACTGCTGAGGGGAGCAGCGGGCGGCAGGAGAGGTCTGCGCGCCATGTGGGACCCTCCTCTGGTGGCCGGGGAGCAGCCGGGGATCGAACCGGCGCCGCAGAGGCCGCGGGCAGCTTCGCAACCCAGCGCTCAACCGCTGCGCCACCGGGGAGGCCCGGCAATATAGTAATTTAAAGGTTCATTTACTAATGCTTAGAAATTAATGTGCTTTAAGCCAAGTTTTCCTCACACTGTAATCAGATCTTTATCTAACTACTGGATATAGTTACATGTAATAGTCTTAACACTGTTGCCCATACTGAAAATTGTGAAGAATATAATGATAATCTAAGTTAATGAACATGTTCTCCTTATGTGTACTTGTCTAAGTTAAAAATGACAAAGATGAACAATTAGAAAAAATTACTTCTGGCATTGAATGAAGGGATTTGAAAGAGATAAGTAAAAAAATATGGTGAAAAGCCTATTGTTTCAAATTAGCTCAAATTACTAGTGTTTACTGTGATAACATATTTGAGTCCTTAGTTATTTGAAATTAATTTCTAGTCTCTAAAGAACTAGACATTGTAGGAGATACATATTAACCAATCAGAGATATCCATTTGTTTTAAATATGCTTTATGTATGAAAAAACAAAATTCATATTGTTTGCTATCTATGGCACTTGTTTACTTACCTGCACATCTTTCTCATAATAACCATGGATTTTTTTCTAATGATCTTAGAAATCTGAAATTTTTAACTTTTGGGCTACAAAAGATTTTTTTAAAAGATTTATTTATTTATGCATACAAGAACTGGGGTACTGGCCAGTGGGGAACAGAATAAGGAGACTGAAATACATTGCTGAGGGGAGCAATAAGCGAGACAGGAGAGGTCTGCTGTGCCATGTGGGTAGCTCCTTGGCCAGCTGGGGATCGAACTCATGCTGAAGAGGCTGTGGACAGCTTCACAGTGCTGTGCTTAACCCCTTGTGTCACCAGGGAGTCCCCAGCTACAAAAGTTTTGGCATTTCTCCCTGCTGTCAGCCAAACAAAAGTTTGGCATTTCAGGCATGATACAAGAACTCTGATGGCGATTGTGATTAATAATGTGTTACTCTTCAGACTGCTCTGTTAAGTTTCATAATAAATTACAGTTCAAATATTCATTGTACTTTCATTGCATTATAATGGTTGATTTACTGATGTTTATAAAATAAAAGGTCAATGCAATAGTCGAAAATAGTTATAACACTGATAGTGAATGAATACTTATTTGTAAAAAAGAAAGAATAGAGAAAATCTGGCTGATAAGGTCATGAAGTTGAATAACTGCATATGTCTAATTGTCCTATTTTCTTCTAAAGGCCATAAGCTCTGTCATATTTTGTAAATGCCAGAGTTGCAGTTTCACATGTAGAAATATTCCTAATACACAATATCAAAGATAAGAGTTCAAATAATAAGGCATGAAGGAAACTTTGAATGAATCCTCGTCTGTAAATTATCTGCTGAAAAATATTTGAGGAAAGTCAGAAGTCAATGCTGACAAACAATAAAAAGAAATGTATCACAAGAAGGAAAAATATTTAAAAATTAAGGGCTAGGTTGATCTGGTGTTAGATTTCTATATTTTGACAATAAGTGCATTTTTCTTTGTTCATGAGACAGAAAGGAAGATAGGAAGAAATTATTTTCAAGGTATCTGAAACAAGAGAAAAATCTTGATTTTACTTTTTCTTTTGATTTTCAGTATTGATACTAAAATATTTTTGTTTCAGGACAAAAAAGAACATGAAGATCTTTACAGTGACAGCATATAGCTCTAGTATTTCCCAGAATGTATTAAAGTTACTAATTTCCATTTTACTTAAAGGTTGATTTATTAATGTTTATAAAAAATTGCACTTAAAATTGCTTGGTAGTTATAATTATATATTATTTTTCTAGTTTCAGTATCAAGTAAGAAAAAAATTATCCCAGGTCACATAGTTTTCTTTCCCTAATTTTGTTCTAAAAGCCTTTCTTTTATATTTACCTTTATATCTTTGTCAAAAATCATGGTTGTTACTCTGTTTTTGTTTGTTTGCCCAAACTACTTAATCTTGAGTCTTAAAATTGGGCAATGTGAGTCCTGATTCTTTTTTAATTGTTTTACTTAGCCTACTGTCTTTGTTTTTTCATATGTATTTTAGAATCATATTGTTTTGGACACCAATAATCTTTCTGGGAATTTGATTAGAATTTTATTAAGTCTATAGATTTGAGGAAACTTGTTATTCTTATTCTGCTGAGTCTTCAAATCTATGGATGTGGTTTGTCACTTCATTTATTTACTACTATGATTCCCTTCAGCATAATTTGTAATTTTTTAAAAAGTTTTATTTATTTATGCGTACAAGAACTAGGGTACAGGCCAGAAGTGCGGGGTGGGGGCGGGGGGGGGTGTTAGAGGATTCACCATAGACAGAGTGGGGAGCAGAACAGGCAGATTCATTGAAATACAGTGCTGAGGGGAGCAGTGGGCGAGACTGGAGAGGTCTGCTGTGCCATATGTGTTAGCTCCCTGGCTGGGGATCCTACTCATGCTGCAGTGGCTGGCAATAGCTTGATAGCTCTGAGATTTTGACCCCTGTGCCACTAGGGAGGCCCATAATTTGTAGATTTCGTCATAAAGATATTGAAAAAGTTTTGTTAGATCTGTACCTAAATATTTCCCCTTCTGTGAGATATCCATACTTGAAGATACAATCTGTTGTAAATGGAATTTTTTTTTTCAAATATCACTTTCCAATTGTACATAACTAATATATTAATGTAAGATTGGTTTGGATATATTGAACATCTTATCTATTTAGCAATCTGGCTATACAGAGTAATTAGTTCTAGAGTTTTTTCTAGATTCATTGTAATTTTCTATTTAGACAATCACATCTTCATCTTCAAATAGGGATGATCTCGTTTTCTCCTTTCCAATCTATGTGCATTTACTTATTTTTTATCATCATACCATATGGTTAGGATGCCTATTATGATGGGAGTGAAGAGGGCAACCATCCTTACCTTACTTCCAATCTTAAGAGGAAAACACAGTCTTTCAGCTTAAGTGTGATGCTAGTTGTACATTTTCCACATACAATTTTTCAGGTTGAGGGCTCTCATTTGAGTTCTAACTTGCTGAATAGTTTGTTATTAAGCTTTTGGTCAAATATTTCTTGTGCATTAGCAGATATAACATGACGTTTTTTCCTTAGCCTGTTAATAAGATGGGTTATATTGATTAATTATTGAGGAAACAGCATTGCACTTTCCAAATAAGATATTTGAAAAAAGTTGATGTGTCTATAGGCATAAGGGCCTATAGACCAAAGGCATAACAGACCAATATGTGGGCTATCACTTTCTCTGTATGTCTGTCTGTTTCTCTTTTTTTTCCCCAGGAAAATTCTGGCCTCATTAAATAAATTCAGTAATGTTTCCTTCTCTTCTATTGTTTGGAAAAAATAATTTAGGACTTATCCTTTATAGTTATTTAACTTCAATTAAAAAAAGTTTTTCTCCTTTAAATGTTCTATAGAGTTTGTCAGTGAAACAGTGACAGGGTGATATCCACAGAAAAAGGAGGTTCCAGGTTCCCTGCCCCACCCAAGGAAGGATGGAGCTGAGCAACTAGGAGAAGAAAGGGGAAAAAAGACGAAAGAGAGATGAAGACTTGGAGGAGGCTCATGGAGAAGAGAGACATGTGAAGAAGCTGTGCTTGCTTTAGACCTTAAACTTGTACCAGGGATTTTGGGGACATGGAAGTGTAACAGGGTGATCCCCAGGAAAAGGGGAGGCTCCAGGTTCCCTGCCCCACCCTAAGAAAGGGTAGAGCTGGGTAGGCAAGGGAAGCTAGAGAAAACAGAAAGAAGGAAGGAAGGAGATCAAGACCTGGAAGAGATACATGGAGCAGAGAGAGATGTGAAGAAGCTGTTCTTGCATCTTGGCCTTGGACTTGTACCAGGGATTGGGGACATGGAAGGAGACACTTGAGGGCAATGTGAGTGAGAGACCTGTGCTTAGGCTGATAATGGCAACTTTTGTCTTGACTTGGGTTTTGATTTTGCTCTTTCCCTTCCAGACTTGCCTTGTCCTTTCTGCCCCTTTTCTATGGGTGCCCATCAGAAGGTACCTTGGACTTGTGACAGGCTTTTGGGCCTCAGCTGCCCTGCTTTGGGCCAGCACTGTTTGGCTGGGCACTTACCCATGAGGGTATAGTTAACTTTGGGTGTTTCATGGAGAAGCTATTTTAACTATGGTCTTTTTCTTCTCTATTGTACACTGGTTGTGTTAAGGATCTATTCTATTGAAGGTCTTATGCACTAAGATTATGCTTACCTTTATGACAGAAGGCAGAATCCATTTACAGCAGACAGGTTTGGGGGTCCTGGGTTACCCTTCATTCTGCCTGCGAATAGAACCATTTAGGCCTTATAATTTTTCAACACTCATTCCATACTTTCCACATTCATATTACTGTTTATTTGACCTATTTAATCTTGAGTAAATTTAGGTAGTTAATGGTTTCTCAGAAAATTTTCCATTTCACAAAAGATTTGAATTTATACTACTCATAGATTTCATGGTATTCCCTTATTACCCTTTAACATCCTTGGAGTGTGCATTTATATCCAATGTTTCAACTTCATTCATTTTTTGTTCTTATATATATCACTTTTCTTCTTTTTGTCCATTTTGGGATACTTTTGCCCCTATTTTTACAGTTCTTTTAATTAGGTGGTAGATTTTTAATTTTAGACCTTTCTTATTTTTGTAAAATAATGCTGTACATTTATCTCTAAGCACTGCTTTAGCTATGGCACACAAATGTGGCCATGCATCTAAATTTCATTCAGTTAAGATATTTTCTAATTTCTCATGAGAGCTCCTTAGGGACAAGTGGATTAATGAGACATTTGTTGCTTAATTCTAAGTATTTTCTCTTTATTCTCTTATTAAAATCATACTTAATTTCATTTGTAATAGGACATGCTTTATACTACTTTGACTACATTAAATTTGTTGAGTTTATACCTTTTTTTGGGTAAAGATTGTTATAGAAGTCAATTAGATCTTGCTGGATAAAAGTGTTATTAAATTATTCATTATCCTTGCTGATTTTCTGTCTTTTAGTTCTGTCACTGAAAGAGGAGTGTTGAAATAGGCAACCATAATGTACATTTGTTTATTTCTCCTTTCACTTCTGACAGTTTTTGCTGCCGGTATTTTGAACTTCTCTTGTTTCCTTAGAAATATTCAAATAGAATAAATAATTTTACTATTGAAGAGGACTCCTTTCTTGTTCTTATGACATATATGTACATTCTACTCACAGTCTGAGACAAGGAAAAAAGTTTATGAGAATATATAATTTTCAGATTATTCTCAGAATTTTTAAAAATAGAGTTAAAGATAGCAAAAAAGTGAATTGTGTTATATATAAAATTGTTGACACCTTCTTAATCCCATCTTCTTTTTCAATTTTAAATTTGTACAAATATTGACCTTGAATATATATTTAACATGTTTATTTTCAGAAATTTGTGTGTGTGTGTGTGTGTATATATATGTTTAACTTTCTTTTGCTTTCTATGTCTTCTAATTTTTCTTTTCTAACATATATTTTTATTTTTATTTATTTATTTTATAAAAGATATATTCGTTTATACATACAAGAACCAGGAGACAGGCCAGATGTGTGGGAGGGTGAGCCGATTCACCAGAGACAGAGTGGGAAACAGAACAGGCAGACCAACAGAAATACACTGCTGAGGGAAGCAGTGGGCGCGACAGGAGAGGTCTGCAGCACCATGTGGGTATCTCCCTGGCTGGCTGGATCGAACCGGCACTGCAGAGGCAGCAGACAACTTCACAGTGCTGTGCTCAACCGCCTGCGCCACCAGGGAGGCCCTAACATATATTTTTAAAAATCATCTGTGTATTGCTTGCACAACTCTTTGCATTCTTATATTGGCCTGTTTTGCCCCTTTCCATCTTGAGGCATAATTAGGTTGTATTTTATTGAAATCTTTAAGTTTCTTAAATATTTCAAATTTCTTTGCTTAAGGTTATAGAAATCTTTATGCAATGCATTCAAAAGTTTGAAAGACAACCCAATATCTTTTCAACATCATCAACTTCTCTAAAATCAGAGGATGCTGCTTTGCTTCATATAGTTTTTGTTCATATAGTTTTTCATGTTTGATGATATAAATTTCAATATTTAATTATAACTGTATCATTATCTCCAAAAAAAGTTTAGAATACTTCCCATCTCACATAACTTGAGAAGAAAGCACTGTTTCATTTGTAAAATGTGCTTTATATCGCTGATATCATAGCTAATATCAGTGATTAAAACCTCTGCAATTTAAATTGTGAACTATTTTAGGTTTCTCTTGTTAACTAAACTATTTCTGATCTCCTTTCCTTCACTGACTTGTAGGTTAGGAAAAATGGGGATAATATTGTTGTCATTATCTTCTAAGCTAATATTTGACAATTAAAATATTTGTATTATTGAAACCACACAAACCTGGGAAATGTCCAGGTTTATGTGCCCTCATCTGTATGCTTATAGTTGCAAGAAATGATTCAGACACATAGTGTTAAACAACATTGGCATTCATTTACAAGAGGAAAACTGGGAGAGAGAGAATAAAAAAATTGGAAAGCATCACTAAAGTCACAAATGACCATCTATACTACCCCAGGGAGTGTCCAGTGTCCAGTAGTGCAAACCAAAAGCTGCTCATTAATGATGATATTGTCCTTTTGATGCGGGCATGGAGCTGGTGGCACACCAATAAGTGGTAGACCAGGACACAATTCACTGTGGCAAGTGGAGGTGATCTCACACACTGCGGCTAATGCAGCAGCACAGGGCAACAGCAACAGGAAATAGCTCTAGGGGTGGTGAGATATAAGCAGCACATACAAGCAGCACAGATCACCAGCCTATCAGGTGAGAGTGCCGGTAGTGCTGGAGGCAGAACAGCAATTGGCCATCCAAAATAAGAAATTGGAGATCTGAATTGAAGGTCTTCCCAGGCAAAAGTGTCTGAGTTCATCTTTTCACCTGCCTTTAATTGTTTCCAGGGTCGTCCTTTTGTTCCTCCCTTTGCTCCCAACAGTGGCAAGAGTTTCAAATCTGACTGGGACATTTTCAAAACTGCCATGGGTTTCAAAACCGAAGACCCACTGGCACATGAAATCTAATCTGCACTAAGGTCAGTTGTCTCTGACCATGTGGCAGTGGGCAAGGGAGCACAGTGGAGCCAGGCACATTCTACTGCATAGCTGAACCAGGAGCCAGATGTGCCTCTTATATTATCAATACTTTTTACAGATCCATTATTTTCTTTTGCCACTTTCCCCAACATACTTTCCCTGTTCTCCCACTTGTCTAGTAGATATTTTTCTTCCTTTCAATGTTTTCTGCTTTTTATATTATATTATTGAATCTTTAAAATATTGGGTGAAAACTGTGCAATATTGAGTTATAAGTTAAGAGTTACATGGCTTAGAGGACTAATTTTCATTAGCCATTCTAGTTTTTAACTTTACCAAGTTCTAAATTGTATGTAAATTTCTAGAGGATAAGAAATGTGGTTTTACAAGGCAGGACATTAAGATTGACTCTTTTATGTACCTTATATATGCAGAATAATAAAGATAGATGTTGCTTGATTAAATCTTTTTAGAAATGTTTGAAATAATAACTGTCATAGAGTTCCTCTTCAAATAGCTTATAATGTCTAATAAGAAAATAACTCATCACTTGCAATCAGGGAAATGCAAATCAAAACTACAATGAGATAACATCTCATACCAGTGAGAATGGCACATATTAAAAAAACTAGCAACAACAAATGTTGGCGAGGATGTAGAGAAAAAGGAACTCTCCTGCACTGCTGGTGGGAGTGCAAACTGGTCCAACCATTATGGAAAGCTGTGTGGAGATTCCTCAACCTACTAAAGATAGAGCTTCCATATGATCCAGCAATTCCACTCCTAGGTATTTACCCAAAGGACACAAAAACATTAATTCCAAAGAGCATCTACACCCCTATGTTTATAGCAGCATTATTTACAATAGCTAAGCTTTGGAAACAACCCAAATGCCCAAAAATAGATGACTGGATCAAGAAGATGTGGTACATATACACAATGGAATATTACTCAACAGTCAAAGAAGGTAAACACATGCAATTTGCAGCAACATGGATGGAGCTGGAAGGGATCATGCTCAGTGAAATAAGCCAGAAAGAAAAAGAAAAATACCGGATGGCCTCACTCATAGCAGGAATCTAGAAAACCTAAATAAGGGACCAGGAAAAAGAATTACTATAAGAAAGAAAAAATCAAAATCAACAAACAACTATGAACCAGAGACACACTATGGGGGCTGTGGGCAAAGGAGAAATTGGGGTCAAAATAAGGGGGTTGCCATTGTATGGGGAATATAAAAATAAAATTAAAAAAAAGAAAATAACACAATTGTGACACTGGGTAATCTTAGAAAGATCAGTCAAATGCTTTTTCTTTTTTTTAAGCCAGCTTAAAATTTAGTATCACTTTCATGACTACTGACATATTTTGAGAATTTAACAAATATTTTCACTTTGAACTTTTATATATTCTAACTTTAATATGACTGTTGCCTACCAAGCACTTTTCCATAATGTTAAGAAATCTATATACCCACAATCTCCTAAATACTCTGGAGTTTGTGTATATTTTTTCTGATATTATTCTATTTGCTTAAAATTATTCAGAATATTCTAGTTAAGGACTGTATAATTCTTCACTCATCTGCAAAATCTTTCTCAAAGATGACTCATTCATAGCAGATTCATTTAGAAAATAACAAATCAAACTAAAGAACAACATCGATGTATCTTCTATACATTTATAAACAATGTTAGAAATTTTAGATTCCCACTTCTCTACCCTAGCATTGGTAACTCCAAGACCCAGCGGATTCCTAAAATGGAATTAAAAAAAATAGAACTGAAAAAAATTGCACACATTGTGTTTGCTAGTACCTGTCAATTCTTGAAATGTGAAAGGAACTCATGTAGGATGTAGAGAGGACTGGAAACATTCCACCAGAGCTTTAAAAATAGGTTGCCTTCATACCTCTACCAAATGTACAAAACCCAGAGTTCATGTATGTATACTGAGTAATGACAGAAAAGGGCAAAAGGAAGATTGTTCATGTGAAAAGTGGAGTTCTTTATTAGTGACCTTACAGACCTGAAAGAAAAAGGTCCATAATTTCTTACTTTCCTGAGCTTCAATTTCTTCAATGGCTTTAAGTTCTGTAAACATCATACCTCTGTACTCACTAACTCATCTCTGCTTTTAGTCCTTGTTTTCCTATAACAAACATGTACTATAATCACTGATTTTAAAAAGATCATTTTTGACAAAGAAATTCACTGCAACTGGCTACTGAAATTTAAGGGGGGCATTGAAATTTTAAGCATGAGGTAACAGGGGAGTTACTTGGGCTGATACAAGCATGTGGTATAGAAATGGAAATAGCAGGTTGAAATTGAACAGGATAAAATTTAGTATGAATGTCAGGAAAAGTTGTCAAATCTGAGGTTTAATTAGGTAGTGGAATAGTTTCCCAGAAGAAATGGCAGAAATTTATTGCTGGAGCTATTTAAAATTGGCCTGGACAAAGCACTAGGGAATATACAGAAGGGGGCAATCCTTCACAGATCCTTGAGGATTGATGTAGCTTGTGATTGGTCTTTTGCATTTCTAATGTTCATGACCATTACTCTAGAATTTCACTTCACAATGCTAGCTAAATGTGTTCCCTTTACCACTGTAACCCTAATAATCAGAACATTACACGATAGCCACAGAAATATCCATAGACATTTTGGGAAAAAAAAATCCAAACTGAATATTCCCATTTACTTTATTCATAACATGACTGTCCATCCTTCCTTCCTCCCTCCCTCCCTTCCTTCCTTCCTTCCTTCCATTATTGGGAGGAAAAAAATCTTCCAGGAGACTTCTCATTAATATCCTTTTCTTTCTTTCTTTTTTATTTTAAGATGTATTTATTTATACAAGCACTGGGTACAGTCAGAAGCGCAGGAGGGTGAGAGAATTCACCAGAGCCAGAGCGGGGAGCAGAACAGGCAGACTGATGAAGTATATTGCTGAGGGGAGCAGCGGGCTCAGCAGAAGTCTGCGCACCATTTGGGACCCTCACAGGCGGCCAGGGATCGAACCAGTGCTGCAGAGGCTGCAGGCAGCTTCCCAGCCAAGCGCTCAACTGCTGCGCCACCGGGGAGGCCCTATCGTTTCCTTTCTTATCTCTCATCTTTATGTGAAGGCATGAGCACTCATTTATTAATAATTTGTTCATTCACTCATCCAGCTATTCATTCATTCATTTTATATTTCAAGTTTCCCTTTTGGACAAATAATCAATTGTCTCCATAGCACCTACTTCCTTTATTGTTCTTATTTTTATTGAAGTAACTCTGCATTATAACATAAAAATTTCAGGTGTTTGACACTGAGAATCAACACACCCACACACACACACACACACACACACATACACACACGCACATTTAATCTGAATAAGGGCCCAAAAAAGATTTTGCAATGCCTAATAAATATGCCCATAATCATTACATTTAGGGTCTGGTTGAACAAGTCTCTTTTCCATTCAGTCTCTGAATAAGAAGAGGAAGTAGAACCTCAACTAGATGAAATGTTGGTGCTATCTCTTCAATAGCATTTAGAGACAACTCAATAAATCTGGTTTGAAACATGTATTTTTTAAGGGAAAAATAAATCATATACACACATACACATACACAGTATTCTTTGCCATACACAGTAAGTTTGGAATATATTTTATTCAGTTGCAAAATGTCTTTCCTTTTAACAAAGGTGCACCATGACTAGCACACATCAAGATAAACCTTAGAAGCAAAATGGTTTTGAACTTTTTTCCCAAGATTTTTATAGCCATTTTGAAAGTTAGAGAAATATAGTTCTTTTCCTCATAGTAGGAACTAACATAAAAAAAAAAGAAACATCTATACTGGACAATGTATTAGACTATTTTTCTATATTATCATATTGAACCATGACAACCCTCTGAGGTAGATTTCTCATTGACCTAATTTTCAGGGATGTTACTTGTCCAAGGTCACACAGATAGTAATTGTTAGATAAGGCCTAGAACACAGTTAGTTTAAATGAATTAAGTGTCTCTGAATGACATAGATTATTATATAATGTTCTGAATCCATGACTTTTGAGAGCCTTCAGTATGCCAGTGACAGGGAATCAAAGCACAAGACAAATTGTTTTCATATTTGATATTCAAATTCTATACATCTTTTATTTCTCAGATTTGATTTCCAATATCTAGAATGAGTTCAGATAAACTGAAAATTGGGAATTACATCATTCACCAGATGCTAGTACCCCAACAGGTGACAATATGGAGGCAGTTAAGACTCTCTCCTACCCTTTGACTACTAATCAAGATAACTGCTGTCTTAGTAAAAATTTCAAATCCTTTCATAATTCTGCAAAATGTGATTAGGTCACCACCATGCTATTATTTTCAAGCCAGAATAACCATAATTCCATTAAGCTATCATTTTTACATACACACTTGAACTATTTGGGGACAATGAATATATATTATATTAAGCATAAATGTTGTTCTTATGAAACAGCTTAATAGAAATGAACAGAGCTTAGCAGAGTTTAATGAAGACTATAGGAAAGGAGAATCATCTTTTACCATTTGAAATAATATTTATTTCCATTGTTTGAATTATTTAGGATATTTGAATATATGCAATTATATTATTACTATTTTTAAATGCAGTTGCACTTCTTGGATCATTATCAATTCCATCATTTCTGTACAAAATACTTGTTTTATAATCTGTATTACTAATATATGAAGGATACAGAATATCTAAACATGGGAAACATTATTTGATACATGTTCAAATTTGGTATTATTGTGCAGTGAATTTTCTAAGCCCTTTTAATCAGTAGAAAATGCTAGAAGTAATATCAGTCTAAGGGGAAAAAACTAATTAGTAATAATGACAGCAGCTGAGAGCATACCTTGAAGCACTTTTTGTTTCTGTCAATACCAAAGAAAACAATGGTATCAAATGATAAAGGTAACATTGAAGGCTTGAAAATTTTTGTACCAGAAGCAAAGATATATTACTAATTGGGTAGTGGGAGACAAGAAATCAGTGAAGAAAACTCACAACAAATTTATGCACATACACATTATGTACATGTTTGCTAGACCAGGTGATTTTGTAGAGTTGTAACTAATCAACGGTCAGCTTTAAAGTGAAAGATTTGAAAATGTTAGATAAAATTCAACGAGAAGTAAAGAATCATTGTGAATATTTATTTCCATTTATTGTTGGGTGAGAGGAGAGGAATCTTGAAATATGACCCTCCCCCAGAAAGTGTGGATTAGATTTTGTGAAAGTTAAACACCATAATTTTAATTGTCATAACAGACAGGTGCTATGAAAAACATTTTGTAAGCAAATTATTATTCTTTCTATAATAAGGAGGTCTGAGATATCACTGAAACCTGGAATCCAGCTGGACCTACAGGATTCAGTGAAGAGCTAAGGATTGTAAAAATTGCAATCTAGTCCAGAGTCTTTTAGAATTATTGTACAATGACTGAAATTAAAAATTAGAACTATAACAAAACCATCAGTTCAAGGAGGTTTAAAGGGAAGAAAGGTCTAAATCAATTATACTTATTTATCCATGGTCCAACCATAGCTCAAATGCAGAGGATCCAAGTAGAAAATAGGAAGAAATGTCTGTGAATAAAAGCAACCCAGGAGTAGAGAATGACTGGAACAGGTACTATCAGCACACTCATGCTTAAGATGAGCTGAGTTGGGAAAGTGATGTAGAGAATTTCCTCAACAATGGAAAAACTTAATTTGGGATTAATTTTGTTAAGAAGGATAGTGAATTTCCTTACACAGGTAAATGACAAGATACTTCATAGGTTTCTGATAAGTAAGAATCTAAGACTCAATTATGATTAGAGATTGGCTAACTGGGCTAAAAGAATTAGGAGACTGCCAAAGCTATGGATATTAGCAGGTCCTTGTAATTCTATTTGCACCTTCAGTACTATTTTTCCCTGTATCTTGTCTTAGGTACACTGATCAGATTGTGAAAAAGTATTGTGGTATAATTACCACAGACCTGCTTATTCATCTTCTTCAAAGACTGGGTAGCCAGCCCATCCTTGATGACTCTTTCTAGAGGCGTTATTGGAGCTGCTATGCTCTTACTTGATTTTCTAATAGGTAAAGCCCTGCTCCGATAGTAGAAGATAAATAACTTTAGTTCTTTTCCGGAGGTGACACTGTGATAATTGGCTAATTCCACTCTCTGAGTATGTACCTTCTCGTGAAGACATAGTGCTGGATGTATCAGAAAGCATTGGGTCTAACAGAATTGGTTTGTGCCACTAAATTCACATGAACAAAACTATATTTCTATGTCTTTTTTTAAATGAAAAGCAAAGAAAACAACCCAATATGTGCTTTTTCTTACCTGTTAGGATAAAGCATGGAGTAATGAATGTATATGTATATATATTTCTATATATTCTAAAGTGTGTATGCATGTGTGTGTGGTGTGTATATATATATATATTTCTAAAATTACATATCTCTTAGTCATATGGCCTTGGCAGTTTGCCTCAATGCTCTGATTTTGTTTTCTCATCTTTAAAAATGGGTATAATATTATCTACCTAACATGGTTATTAAGATTAAATGAGATATAATGTCAGTGTGAATGGCTAACTCACAATTGACTCTCAAAAAATATCTGCTAAATATTTATTTATTTTTTTTCTTTTTTTTAATTTTTTTTTTTAATAGAGGCATGCTTTTATTTATTTATTTGTTTGTTTGTTTTGTTTATACATGCACTGGGTACAGTCAGAAGCACGGGAGGGTGGGAGAATTCACCAGAGCCAGAGCGGGGAGCAGAGCAGGCAGAAGGACCGAAGTACACTGCTGAGGGGAGCAGCGGGCGGCAGGAGAGGTCTGCGCGCCATGTGGGTCCCTCCTCTGGTGGCCGGGGAGCAGCCGGGGATCGAACCGGTGCTGCAGAGGCCGCGGGCAGCTTCGCAACCCAGTGCTCAACCGCTGCGCCACCGGGGAGGCCCTCTGCTAAATATTTATTTACGGTGTCTCAATTGTCTTCAACTGACTTCTAGGGTCATCCTCGTTTTACACACAACGAATATTTTTTCACTCTATCGCTCTGCACTTTATAGTGATTCATGCAAAAGAATTGCAGATGTTTCCTTATAAACATTGATAATAAAAAAAAAAGCCTAGCTCCTAGTGATGCAATTTAAGCACTAACCTAATAGAAGAGACAACATTAATTTTCAGAGGTATGTTTCATACTGAGTGACCTACAGGTAGGTATGTTTCATACTGAGTGACCTACAGGTCTGCAAGGAGATCTGTAGAATCAATAGCTGCTCTTTCATGGAACTAAAAACTTAAGGACATGGAAATGTGCTGTGATATTTAACTAAATTTTGCAAAAATACAAATATAAAAACCCTTTTGATACAGGGGAAAATTACCAAAAAAATTCATTGGTCAAACTGTAGCCTTTTTATTATTTGTTGTATAAAAGATTTTTCAGGGATTACTTAAAATGTTCAGATGAGGACAAACTAATGTAAGAGACAACTCTCCATACACACATACAAATACCCAAACACACCCTTGTGGCTTTTTAATTTGAATTTGTATACAAACTGTAATTAGATGTATAAATGGGATGTAAATGGAAAGGTAAATTTTTCATAGTAGTTCATGGACCAAAAATCCTGGCTTCACTAGTTACAGTTCTATTCCATCCTTCCCCATCTTAGATTCTTTTCAGTGAATGAAACAATGGGGCACAGCACATGAGAACTTTTTGTGTGTTGTTATAATCTCATGGTATTGAGGTAGGTACATTTTAATAATTAAAGCAAGAGTGCAGGAAATTATTGTATATTGTAATGAATTCTATTTCAATTGGTGGTGAAAAATTATCTACCTGCATTATCTGAAATTTCAAAATAGCATTAGTTCATTCACCTTCTGTTTGGCACTCATTTCCTTGAGGAAATCCATTCACTTTTATACAAAATAGCTTACTGAGTCTGCAACCGTGATAGGCTAGCTTTCCAAAGAATCCAGTGAAATCTCAATGATACTTAGCTCTTACAGAAGTATGAGAAAAGTATCCCACTGCTGTCTTTCTGTCGTTAAAAAGGTATATCATATGGTAACCTAAAAGTGGTAGAATCCATGTTTTAAAATATTATGCTTGAGGGCCTCCCCTGGTGGCGCAGCGGTTGAACGCTGGGCTGCGAAGCTGTCCGCAGCCTCTGCAGCGCCGGTTCGATCCCCGGCCACTGGCGAGGGTCCCACATGGTGCACAGACCTCCCCTGCGGCGCCCGCTGCAGCCCTCGGCAGTGTGTTTTGTCAGTCTGCCTATTCTGTTCCCCGCTCTGGCTGTGGTGAATTCTCTCACCCTCCCGTGCTTCTAACTGTGCCAAGTGCTTGTATAAATAAATAAATAAATCTTTAAAAAAAAAAAAAGTTTAACAGGAGAAAAATATAGTCATTTAAAAATAAATAAATAAATAAATAAAATATTATGCTTGAAAACCAAAATAATCAAGTATTCAATTTTCTTTCAATGGTCATCTATTGAGTACCTACTGTATAACTGACATTGTATTAGCAACTGGGGGTTCTATTATAAGTGAATGGATATAGCCATCCTCAAAAGTCTTGATCTTTAAGAAATCAAGTGGCTAGAAATGTATCTACACTCACTAAAATCCGGTAGGACTAACAGTGTTAGACATTTGAAAAAATGATGGCCATGTTAATAAATACTAATGCAGCTATTCCCTATATCAGATATTCTTAAACTTATGTGTGCATGAGAATAGCAGTAGAAATTATTTGAAATAAATATTTTTGGACTCAATCTTAGAATTTCTGATTCAGTATAGTGAATGAAGGGTGGAGCTAAGTGGTATGGAGACTTGGAAAAAGACTTGGAGAAAAGAGTTAGGAGGAGCCACGTGGGCCAGAGAGAAGTCTCATTTGCTTCTCAGCTTCGGACTTGCACTAGAGTCTTAGAGGACAGAAGGAGACATGTGGAGCTGAGCAATGTAAAGATACTTGGAAGAGACATGGATGAGAGACCCGTGGGGAGGCTGATATGGCAGCTTTATTTTGACTTGTACTTTGATTTTGCTCCTTTTCTTCCAGACTTCCCTGGTCACTCTCCCCCCCTTTCCTATGGTTGCCCACCAGAAGTTACTGTTAGTGGGTAGAATGAGGGGCACCCTAGGATCCCCAAACCTGCCTGCTCTAAATGGGTTCTGCCACATAAAGACAAACATATTCTTAGTGCATAAGACCTTCAATAGAAAATAACTTTAATATAATTAGTGTGTAATAAAGAGGAGAAGAATACAGTTTCCAAATCAAGTACCCAGAGTTACCTATCCACTCATGGGTAAATGCCCAGCCAAACAGGGTTGACCCAAACTGCAGGGCCACTGAGACCCAAAAGCTTGCCACAAGTCTAAGTCACCTTATGGTGGGACACATAGGAATGGGGTAGAAAGAACCAGGAAAGTCCAGAAAGAAAAGAGCAAAATCAAAATCCATGTCAAGACAAAGACGGCCATCCACAGCCTCCCCACGGGTTTCTCACCCATGTCTGTCTCTTATAAGTATCGCCTTCCATGTCCCCCAGTTTCCTGGTACAAGTCCAAGGCTGAGAAGCAAGAGTGGCTTCTTCTTCACATCTCTGCTCCATGTGCCTCCTTCAGGTTTCTTCTTTCGCCATCTCCCATTTTGTATCGGGGTTGCTCTACAACATCTCCACTTCTTCCTTTTCTCCTTCCTCCCAGTCCTTTCCCAGTCTTTTTTTTTAGCTTCACCTCCCTGCCCAGCTCTACCCTTCCTTAACATGGGGCAGGGGACCTAGAACATCCACTGTCCTTAGATTTGTGGCATGCTTTAGGGACTCTGTTGCTCCAATTTGGGCCAATCCTGTTTGGCTGGACATTTAGCCACAAGGAAATGGGTAACTTTGAGTGTTTCATTGGGAAACTATATACTTTCTCTGTTGTCTCTATTGCATACTAATTCTTTTAAAGATTTTTTCTGTTGAAGGTCTTACACACTAAAAGTATGTTTTGTCTTTATGTGGAGGATGGCAAAACCTCTTTGGAACATGCAAAGTTTGAAGGGTCTTGAGGTAACCCTCAATCTGCCCACTAATTTAGGAGAAGCAGAAACATTGAAAAAGTCATATTCCCAAGACCCAAGGATAAGTAGCCAGGCTAATGCTGAAGTTCAATCAGAATATCAGAAAAACCACTCCAGCCTCCACCTCCAAGCTGAAAAAATGTAATTGAATATAATTTGCAAAGACACCCTTTCTGAAGGACAGCACAAAAGAAAGACCAAAAGTTGAGGGTTAAGCAGACATAAATAAAATCCCTCTGGCAAACCAGTCCCCACCCTAAACACAGATATCACTAGAAGTTAAAGCCCGTGATAAGGCTGAATGTAACCATAGCAACAAGTCTCAAAGCCAGCCCAACTCTCAGATTAACTCATACCCCTGCACTATGGGCTTAGCAAAAAGAAAATCATGCACATTTCTGGACATCAACATTATATACTTGAGTTTCTACCATCCTACATAATGTATTTGGCTTTCAAAACAATTACAAAGCATATTAAATTACAATAAAAAAATAGCATATTCCCACGAGACAAGAAAGCATTCTAACCAGAACTAGATATGAAAAAAATGTTGGATTTCCCAACACTAAACAGAAACTAAATCATATATTCAAGAAGCTCAGAGAACACTGCAAAAAGAAATGCCAAATAGTGAAAGAATTAAAGGCGTTTTATACAGACACACACACACACACACACACACACACACCCCTAAGTATATTATCTTCAAATTACTGAGAACTAAATTATAGGTTGTTTTTACAACCTGTAACAGGATGGTCCCCAGGTAAAGGGGGAGTTCTCTACCCTAAGGACAAATCATAAGACCTTTAATGGAAAGGAACTTTAATACAATTAGTGTACAATACAGACAAGACAAAGAATATAGTTTCCAAATCCAGCACCCAAAGTTATCCATCCCCTCGTGGGTTAAAGTCCAGCTAAACAGAATTGGCCGTAAGCAAGGCCCAAAAGCCTGCCACAAGTCTAAAGCACCTTCCAGTGGGGAACTATAGAACAGGGTCAGAAATAGGCAAGTCTGGGAGGAAAAGTGCAAAATCAAAATCAAAATAAAAGCTGCCATTGTTAACCCCCTCCTTTGGGTGGGACAGGGAACCTGGAACCTCACCTTTTTCCTGGCCACCATTCTGTTACAATAAGAGAAGCAGCTGGCAAGACAGGAGAAGCCTGTGCATGAAGTGTTATAGGACAGGGAGAGGGGCAGCCCAAACCCCGCAAACCTGCCTATTCTACATGGGTTCTGCCATCCGCCGCATCAACACAAAACATAGGAGACTTTAATGGGAAGGAACTTTAATATAACTAGGAAACAATACAGGTAAGGCAAAGAGTCTAGTTTCTAAATGAAGCATCCAGAGTTACCCGTCCCCTCGTGGGTAAAAGTCCATCCAAATGGGATTGGCCCAGAGCAAAGCCCCAAAGTCTACCACAAGTCTAAAACATCTTCCAGTGGGGACCCACAGAAAAGGGTCACAAACAACTGGACAAGCCCGGAAGGAAAAGAACAAAATCAACATCAAGATAAAAGCTGCCATTGTCACCTCCCCACGGGTCTCACCCACATCTGTGTCACCCAGTCCACGACCAAAAGACAAGCGCAGTTTCTTCACGTGTCTCTAGGCTCCATGCGCCTCCTGCAGGTCTCCTGGCTCCATCCTGCTTCCTTCCTCAGTCTCTTCTGCAGCTTCTCCTCTTCCTGCTCAGCTCCACCCTTCCTTGGGTGGGTCAGGGAACCTGGAACCTCCCCCTTTCCTGGGGACCACCCTGTTACAATCCCCCCTTTTAATTTTTATTCCACCATATCTATGGTGGCACAGATCTCATGGTGTAATCTTAGGAGACAGTCTTTTTTGAGGGTTACAATGTGTGTAAGAGAAGCAACAATTAGTCAGCAGCATTGTCCATGAATGTCCAGTATGACAGTTTCATTACTTAAAAATAATCCATTATCCAAGCCAAAAGAAAAAAATTTGGAGAATTGGCTAAAACAAGATAGCAAATATATCAAAATCACAGGAAAAAAATGTTAAAATGGTTCAACTGATGTAAAACACAAATTTTCTCAACCTTGATCCCAAACTTTTAACAGCATAGCAAAAGTTTGCAAACTAAATCCTCTTTTAAACCATTTTTCCTATTTTTGCATAAAATCACAGGGCAGAAATAACTAACAGCAATTTTTAGCTGGCTTTGTTGAAATACCCCATATAGGATCAGAGCGAACTGGCGGCATCCGGTCGATGTAGGCTTCAGGTACAAAGTTAGTCTCATCAGACTCCACCTGGGCTTTCCTCTTCTCGAGGGTACCAGGGAATTTTCGTTGGCCGGGTTGTCCAGTCCTGCCAATGGAGGCAAGCTTCCTCACCTTCTTTGGAGGTCTCTGGAACCCTACAAACAAGGCAAACAGGTTCTCCTCTTCTTGGTTCAGCTCTTTTTCAACTTTCTGGAAGAACTCCACACAAAGCCACACAATCAAACTCACGTCCAATTTTCGTTAAAACAGACAAAATCCCTATGGAAGTTATGCAAAAACAGACTCTGAAATAAGTAGCAAAAATTACTACCACTATTTGTATGCTGTGTTGGTATCAAGGGGAGAGAAAATGTGACAAGTTAGCTTTGCTGGAAAAAAATTACAACCTTTCTGCAGATCCTGGTTACTCAAAACAAAACAAAACAAAACAAAAATTTCGTGGATTTAGGACAGAATGCATAAAAAAAAAGTTTCAGTATTATGTCAAAGAAACCTTAGTAAATGTCAGGTGTATTTCCAGGTCTATTAAGTCCTTTGTAGTAAAGTTTTTTTACTCTCAACAGTTCCATCAATAGGAATATGTTGAGACCTTTTTCCCTATATTTCCGGAAACAATTTCTGTAGATGTGAAACAATTGAATTATACAATATTACAAGGTGACAATCACCATTGACAATTTACATACATACCAGATACTACTGTTAACATTTTGTACATACCAAAGTTTTACCATTTTCCCAAGTGACAATGCTTCCCTTTCAGTTTTACTTCATTAGGTAAAAGCCAAATAGGACAAATTCATGTAATGCCTTCCCAGGAGGAAAAGGAGAAACTTCGTGGAGTGTCTCAGGAGCTCTACTGAGGTTCCACAAAATTTCCTTGCATCAGTCAAATGACAGGCTACCAAATTTGTACTTGAATTTAGATTTTTGGGAAGCTTTGCCATAAATATCAGAAAATTAACAGAAACAACAATATTCAATCTCTATGAAGGCACCGGCTTAGTTCAGTAGCACAATGTTGACAACCAAACCATAACCTTTAGTTTTTCTCGTAACTGGAGACTCTTTTTTTTTTTTTTCAATGTCTGTGGGCACCATGTATACCAATTTGTCGATCACTGGAGGTCAAGACAGTTAGACACAAGGACATACAGACATACAACGTATAGACAAAGACAGTTTTTTTTAGTTATGCCACGTGGAATGTTATGTAACTGCAGTTTTACTCCATAGGCTCAGAAAAAAAATATCAAAGTCCAAAAAAAAAATGTGGAGTGTTCTGGCAGAAAAATTTCCAGTAGTCATCCTGCAAACCTAAGACTTTGGAAATAGGAAGGAAAAGTTTTATTAATCACAAGAGTTACATGACCTTGTTTATCACCTTAGGGTTTTCAGTGTTGAAGACTTTTTATTAGAAGTCAATCCTGGGGTATTCTGTACAGCAACTGAAAGAATAAAAGCAACAGTTAACTTTCAAGCAAAAGGAGTCATCTCTTGTTAGCCACCAAGCAGGCACTCCTTGGGTTTCCTGGAATAGAACCCGAAAAAGCAAAATCAAAATATCAGTAATTAACTTTCAATTAAAAGGAGTCATCTCCTTACTTCTGTTAGCCACTCTGGGACAGAAGCTGAAAGAGCAGATTAAATATCTAAGCACAGATTACACCTCCCCCACACTAGGGAGGGACAACAACAACACAGGTATGAAAACCTGGTACAGTTACATGATGCACCCTAAAGAGTGCTTTCCATAACAGACCTTCCTCAGTAGGAAGCAGAAACTTAGAATCTTGTCTTACACCAGCAATTGAACAAATCCAGTATTCAAAATGGCAAACATGCCAAAAACAATTGTGTAGACAAAATTCACAGCAGCAAATCCTTTCAGACTCAGACAAAATCTTGTTAATTTTCTGATCCAGACTTTGCAAAAATTCAAGTTATCTCCAAGAATCCATCAAGGATACCAGCGATTACCAGTTACTGCTTAAGGCTACTCTTTCCTTAACACCCATGCATACATTTGCTAATTAAAAACACCACCACTCCACAGTTGGCTTGCAAAACCGGTCAGACACAGGGCAGGAAGTAGTCAAAGACAAAGCAACATACCACTGAAGAACCATTATTGCCTTTAGAAATGCTAATGAGACAGCAGAGATTACAAAAAGAAAGAAAAAAAAAAGTTCCAAGTGGCCTCAGACGCCATCTTTGATCTGGCCACATGGTCCAATGTACTGCCTAATCTTTTGAGTAAAACTGGCACAGAACAATTTCCACAAAATCAAATGTCTTAGCAAGTCACTACAAACAAATTACATACAGACACACAGAATCTTCACAAAGCCCAAGCCAGTTTTTCAACAGCAAATCGACATATGAAACAAACACACTGGAGAAACCAAAAATCACATTTGCGCTTATGGTAGCCAGTGCCATAGGGAAGCCCAATTTCCCCATGGGGCTGACTAACCACGGATGGCTCTGTCCTAAATCACGTTGGACGCCAAATCTGTTATAGGACAGGGAGAGGGGCAGCCCAAACCCCGCAAACCTGCCTATTCTACATGGGTTCTGCCATCCGCCGCATCAACACAAAACATAGGAGACTTTAATGGGAAGGAACTTTAATATAACTAGGAAACAATACAGGTAAGGCAAAGAGTCTAGTTTCTAAATGAAGCATCCAGAGTTACCCGTCCCCTCGTGGGTAAAAGTCCATCCAAATGGGATTGGCCCAGAGCAAAGCCCCAAAGTCTACCACAAGTCTAAAACATCTTCCAGTGGGGACCCACAGAAAAGGGTCACAAACAACTGGACAAGCCCGGAAGGAAAAGAACAAAATCAACATCAAGATAAAAGCTGCCATTGTCACCTCCCCACGGGTCTCACCCACATCTGTGTCACCCAGTCCACGACCAAAAGACAAGCGCAGTTTCTTCACGTGTCTCTAGGCTCCATGCGCCTCCTGCAGGTCTCCTGGCTCCATCCTGCTTCCTTCCTCAGTCTCTTCTGCAGCTTCTCCTCTTCCTGCTCAGCTCCACCCTTCCTTGGGTGGGGCAGGGAACCTGGAACCTCCCCCTTTCCTGGGGACCAACATCCCTTTTATAACCAGTTTTCTTGGGCTTTTCATGACTGGGGAGTCATTTTGGGCCAGTAGTTAGTGCTGGGATGTCTGGTCTTGAGCATTGACCTTTGACACAGAATGTGTCCTGGCCCTGCTTCCACATTCATGGTCAAAATGGACCTTATCAATTACCTTTATCTACTCAAGCCTCCCAAACCTTCCTGCTGGGCAAAGGCTGGGGGCTTATATTTTAACCTTATTAAATGATACCCTGACATTAACCTTAAGTTCCTCATCCTTGCTCTGTCTGTCCTTCCTCTTTACCTGTTTATCTTTTTGTACAGATTAAAAAAATACAGAAATCCAGACTAGACTGGCTGAGACCAAGATGGTAGAAATAAGGCAAGGCAAGGGTTAAGACTTCTCATTACCACAGTAAAAAATATGCTCACTGTGCCATGACAGATATGATCAAGATCAAACTTGGAAGAAAAGGGACATAAATGCCTGCCTATTCCTCTGAAATTCTACTAACACAGATCTTTTAGCTTCACCCCCTCATTTATATCTCCCAATATAAGTTCCTCCAGTCTGGGAAGGTGGACACTGAAATAGTTGTCTATCATATCCTTAGGTTTGCTGACATTGATTAAGACTGATTTCCTTCTACCAAATCT
Organism: Talpa occidentalis; assembly: GCF_014898055.3. Classification (NCBI taxonomy): domain Eukaryota; kingdom Metazoa; phylum Chordata; class Mammalia; order Eulipotyphla; family Talpidae; genus Talpa; species Talpa occidentalis. Next base: position 34,634,945 of record NW_023601543.1, read on the forward strand.
TGCTTTCTGGAGTTTTCACTTATGAGTACTGAGTAGCTAGACCCAAATGATGGTAACATTAGCAACACCTGGATCTTATCTCAGTGAGATTCAATTTGGACTTCTAACTCAAGAAGCTGTAAGAGAACAAATTTGTATTGTTTTAAGCCACTAAGTTTGTAGTGATTTGTTCGAAGCAGCAATAGGAAACTAATGCATTTTATATAATCTTGTTTTAACCTAACAATTTCTTTTATCAGTTATAACTCCTAAATTAGAATAATTTAGCAGTATTAAAGTAATGAATACAACTAATGATCAAGCGTTTTCTTTTTCCAATATGATTGAAAATATAACCCTCATCCTCACACAAAATTTGGGGCCTGTTCCGTGTATCCCTTATTTATTGCACATGTAGTTTTATTTTAAGAAATAATTCATTTTTATTTTAAGAAATAATTCAAAACAATGGTCAGCATTAAATTCAATTGCTTATAGTTTTCATTATTTTAAAATGAATTTCTTCCGTGTTTATGTATGTCACCAGACACTAGGAAATAATCTTTGTTTCTCCACCTAATTAGACATCATACAACTTGGCAAACATTTCTTCAATTAATCCCATATTTTGAAGTGAATTAAAATGATCAAGATAAACATCAAATCATACTTTAACAAATATTTATGTTCCTAACAGCAACAGTAGTGTCAATGATCAAGGACTGACATTTCAGTTTTGTTGCACTTCCAATCAAAGAACAGACTTATTGGCCACTTTCCTTTTTGGCAGTAAAACAGCTAAACTTTTTTCCTCTAAAGTTTAAAAAAGAAGATATTTCCCTCCTAGTGTGATGCTGGAAAAATTGTAATTAGAACAAATTTTACTTTGAGGTTATATATTTTGTTTCAACTATTTTACAGGCAGAGGCAAGTTACCCAAATGCTTAACTGATTAGGCATATAAAAGGTTAGGCCTACTAGGCCTACTGGGTCTAGAGAAGTGACTGAAAAATTACAAGGTCCTAGGGGACCATCCAGTCATTTTATTTTGAAATGAAGAGCGAAAATGAAAAATGGCTAATAATAAACAGAGGTCATTCTATCTTTAATACAATCGTAATCTCATACTATATTAAAGTAAAGCTGTTAGCCTCCATGTTGTATCTGAACAACCGAAAGCAATATAAAAGTTGACCTTTTACTTTCTGACCTGTAATAGGTGGAATCCATGGACTTTATCCAAATGACTTATGAATTTCTTTAATTTACCAAAAGGACATAAGTTTTTCTGAGTATAATAATATAGTTCATCAATTCAATAACTTGTGGAAAAACATACTTTATGCAAAACAAATAATGTGTTGATATCTTCTGAATTATATTTAAAGGAAAGACTTGAGACTTAGGACTTTATAACTGTATGCTGCAAGTTTCTTCCTTTTTCATGTATTTTAGGCTAAAAGTAGTGTCAAATCTGTACAACAGTGGGTGACTAAAATTCATACAGAAAACTTAATAATTAGTCTACAGAGTTTAGGACTACAATGTAGATAGTAAGTGAGGGTGTCCTATAACGGAAGGTGCCAGAAGGGAATCCCCAAACTCTGTGAATGAAATATTTGTATAAGATAAACAGTATAAACCAACAGACAAGATATTGCAATTATCACAAATGATTCTAAAGCAGCTAACATAGAAAAAGAGACATATGTAAATAAAAAGATAGGATGCATTACAGTGAATATTAAAAAAAAATAGAAATTCTAAAATTGAAATATTCAATATCTCAAATTTTAAAAAAATCTGATGGGCTCAATGACAGATTGATGACAACAGAAGAAGGCATCAGTGAAGTGGAAGACAGAGTAATATCAATTATCCAAATGAAAGAATTAAGAAGAAAAAAACATTTTTAAAGAACACTGGGAAATTTTGTGATAACATCAAATGGTACATGCACAGGTAGTTAAATATTTAGAGAGAAGAGAGAACTTTATGGAATATTTGAAAATGCAACTTTCCTAATTTTAGTGAAAGACATAAATTTATAAAGAATTTTAGTGTACTCCAAACAGAAAATCTACTGAGAAAACCACAACCAGTCACATCATAGTCAAACTGGTAAAAATCAAAGACGAAGAGCAAACCTTGAAAGTCTTCCCCAAAAGACAATTTGCATATTCAAAAGCATTAAAAAAAATAAATACTATACTTTTTAAAATAACTGTTGACCTCTCATTAGAAACAAGGGGACCCAGGAGGCTTAAAAAAAATTCTCACAAGAGAAATTCTATCTAGAATTCTGTAGAAAACACAAATTTATTTAAAGGATGAAGTCAATGAAAATACATTTAGAAAAATGAAAATAAAAATAAAGCATTTGTACCAGACCTATAATACAAAATATGCCAAAGAATTTTAGTCTGGTTGACAGGAAATGGCCCAGATGTAAATTCAAAGTATCAAGCAGTAATAAAAAGTACTAGAAATAGAAAATATTAAGATAAATATAATCATTTTTCCTTTCAATTTTCTTAAAATACAGGTGACAATTGAAAGCAATTTTTTACAACATTATCTTGTGGGTTTTACAAGATATAGTATTTGTCACACTATAACCCCTGAGCCAAATCTGAACTAACATCCATTTTTGTACAGTTGCTAAGCTAAGAATCTTTGGCATTTACATTTTTAATTATTAAAAGAAAGGAATATTTCAGAGCATGTGACAATTGTATGTAATTCAAATATGTGCCCATAAAGTTTTATTAGAATACAATCATGCTCATATTTTTACATGTCTATAGTTTTTTGGTTACTACCTCACATCATATGTGATGATGAACTGAAAATGGGTTATAGAAATAACATTAAAACCTGAAAAAATAAGTAAAGATGAAAATTTATATATTCAAAAAAAGGGAAGAAACTAAAACACCAAAATGTCTGGAAAAAACAGTAGAATATCTTTCTATCTTTGGTGTTGACAAAGATTGGTTAGGCAATGCACAAAAAACAAATTATAAAAGAAAATAGATTTCATCACGATTGTAAACCTCCACTGCTCAGTAGTTAATATTAATAAGGCGAGTCAGAGACTAGGAAGGGACAAATTAGAAATTAAGAAATTGTATGATGTATATCTAAAATTAGGCATATTCAGAATATTTAAAGAGCTCTTACTACTCAGTAATATGACATATTAGTTTCCTATTGCTGCTATGATAAATTATTACAAAGTTAGTGGTATCAAACAACATAAATTTACTATCTTATATTTCTTGAGGTTAGAAGTCCTAAAATCAAGATGTCAGCAAAGTTGAATTCCTTCTGGAGGCTCTAAGGAAGAATCTGCTTCTTTGTCTTTTCTAGCTTACAAAGTACAACTGAATTCATGGTGTCATAAGCACTGTATTTTGCTCTGGGAAAAGAACGTAAATTTATTTATGTTTTTTAGTTGAGGTAACATTGGTGTTCAATACTGAGTATGATTTAGGGAAATAGTTACTGAACTCTTCATGTGTATGTCATCACACCACACCCACTGCCAAAGTACCCATTATCCTCCAACATAGACCAGTAGGCCTCCTTCCCCATTGGTTCCCTACTTTTACCCTCACATTCTAGTATACTTACCAGGCAGGGGAGAGACCATGATCATAACCACTTTCTTCACTTTTTTTTTTTTTTTAAAGATTTATTTATGTGTACAAGAACTGGGGTACAGGCCAGAGGTGTGGGGGGTGAGAGGATTCACCAGAGACAGAGTGGGAAACAGAACAGGAAGACTGAGATACACTGGTGAGAGGAGCAGCAGGGGCGATAGGAGAGCTCTACTGCTCCATGTGGGTTGCTCCCTGGCTGGCCAGGGATCGAACTTATGCTGCAGAGGCTGCGGACAGCTTCATAGTGCGGTACTTAACCACTTGAGCCACCAGGGAGGCCCACTTTCTTCACCTTTAAGACCAATAACATAACACATCCAAATCTCCAATCTCTCTCTCTCCTATCACCATTCTCTTATACACTTACACACACATGCATACACACACACAACTCTCCTGTGCTTCCATGGCCATATCTCCTTCTCTGACTCATCCTTCTGCCTCTCTTTTAATTCAAAATAATCTCCCCCATCTCAAGGTCTTTAATTTAACGTCTATGACTTTTTGGTTACTACCTCACATTATATGCATAAACTGAAAATGGATACAGAGCTCACCATAACACCTGAAACACCAGGTTTGCATAAATAAATGTGATTTACATAATCACATATGTAAATTCACTTTTGCTATGTTAACTACCAGTTTTCAGGATCAGGATTTAAACATCTTAGGAAGAGACATTATTTATATTTTATAAATGACACACAACCAAGTATTTTTTTTATTTTTTTAAATTTTTTTAAAGATTTATTTATTTATTTATACAAGCACTGGGTACAGTCAGAAGTGCGGGAGGGTGAGAGAATTCCCCAGAGCCAGAGCAGGGAACAGAACAGGCAGAATGACGAAATACACTGCTGAGGGGAGCAGTGGGCACGGCTGGAGAGGTCTGTTGCACTGTGTAGGACCCTCGCCAGGGGCCGGGTATTGAACCTGCGCTGCAGAGGCTGCGGGCAGCTTCGCAGCCCAGCGCTCAACCGCTGCACCTCCAGGGGCGGCCCCAACCAAGTATTTTTTTTTTTTAGAGGCATGTTTTTATTTATTTGTTTGTTTGTTTTGTTTATACATGCACTGGGTACAGTCAGAAGTGCGGGAGGGTGAGAGAATTCACCAGATCCAGAGCTGGGGTCAGAGCAGGCAGAAGGACCGAAGTACACTGCTGAGGGGAGCAGCGGGCAGCAGGAGAGGTCTGTGCACCATGTGGGACCCTCCTCCGGTGGCCGGGGAGCAGCCGGGGATCAAACCGGCGCCACAGAAGCTGCGCGCAGCTTCGCAGCCCAGCGCTCAACCGCTGCGCCACCGGGGAGGCCCACCAACCAAGTATTTTAAAGGCCAGTGATTTGAATAGAAACCTAACAACTGAAAACAAAGGAATGAGTGGCCAATAAACACATGACAGAATGGTAAACATCTTTACGCATTTGGAGAATTTAAAGCAAAACCACAATGGGATACCATTACCTCTACCTCAGGATGGGTAAAATTTCAAAGTCTGACAATGTAAAGTGGTGGTGGGGATGTACACAAATGGAACCTTTATACATTGTTAGTGGGATGTAAAAGATCTATCCATTTTGGGAAACAGAGTGACAACATTTTACTCTGTGACTCAGTAAATTTATTCCTAGGCATTGAAATATAAAAATGAAAACCTACATCCACCTAAAGATTTGTAGTTCATAGCAGCTTTCTTCATAATAGTCTAAAACTGAAAGTCATTAAACATATTCATATAATGTGATAATATTCAACAACAAAAGAAAACCACCAATATGTGGAGTATTGAATGATTATTAGTCTCAAAAACATAATTTAGAAAAAATAATACATAGAGCATATGATGTTCTAAAAAGAAATTACATCACTTGTTATCTGTGTAAGGGTAGGGTCGACTGATTGCAAAGTGCTATTATTGCTTTAGTATTTATACAAGTGCATACATATGTCAAAATATATTAAGCAGCACAATTAAAATGAATGAATTACTTTGTTTTCTCATTAGCATCAATAAAGTTGAATGAAAATTATGGAGTTTTAAGAAGCAGCAAAGAATAAGAAATTAAAGTCACTGAAGGTAAATGACAATTTATTAATTTGGGTTTGACTAAAATTTAATCAATTGATAGGCAATATTGAGCACTCTGTGATGCATTGTAATGCATGATTCTTGCACTGTGTACATACAACGAGTCAGACATTTTTTAGTGCTGAGTAAACAGAAAAAAAGAGATATAATCCTAGCTTTATTGTTCTCAGTGGGGAGCAATAAATGATAAACATCAAAATAAGATAATTTCAAAAGTGATAAGCACTATAATGAAACTGAAATAAGATAATAAAATAATGACTGGAATCTTGGTTAAGAGACCTCTGTGAGGAAATGACATTTAAGCAGAGATAAGTTTTGAGCACCGGTCTGTTGAAGGCACAGTGTGATAAATGTCTATTACCAAATGACTGCTATTGACAGTGTAAAAATAAGATATGCATTTTATAGGATAGATTTGCTTGAAAGGTAAATTTTACCTAGGTCTTGAAACTTTGCAGAATCAACAGGAGGAACCATTTCATAAAGTCTATTTTAATCTTTATTGCTTCTCTACTGTACTCTAATTCAAGCCCTTTTATATTCTGATGACACCTTTCACATTTATAGTTATCATTATATGCCATTGTATTTATTTCTTGGTATGTCTGACTCTCCAATTATATTATATTCAAAATATGTTTGAGCTAATAAGCACCAGGCAGAGCAGAGACGTGAAAAGTATTTGAGTCACTTACTATAAGTCACTAAATTGACTTTTTTTTTTTTAAAGATGTATTTATTTATACAAGAACCGGGGTATAAGCCAGATGCGCAGGAGGGTGAGAAGATTCACCAGAGACAGAGTGGGGAACAGACAGACTGACGAAATACACTGCTGAGGGGAGCAGCGGGTGAGGCAGGAGAGGTCTGCTGCACCATGTGGGATTCTTGCTGGCCAGCCGGGATAGAACCCGTGCTGCAGAGGCTATGGACAGCTTCACAGTGCGGCACTCAACCACCTGCGCCACCAGGGAGGCCCACTAAATTGACTTTCTGACTCTATCCTTACCCCACTTTCAGAGCTTCTGATTAAATGAAAGCCAAAAAAAAAAAAAAAAAGTTCCATGCGTGCGTCTTGTATACTGTCTTCTAAATATGAGCTTCTGGGGAATCTGGTAATACGGTGACAGAATGAGATGTCAGGCTTGCCTCCTCCATATATTCACACAGCCAATAACCTCTGAAAGATAAACTGATAACTATAACATACATCAGGAGCAACAGTCTCATGAAAAAGGGTGTGAAAAACTGTAATAGCTCTGTGTTTACAGTGATATCAGGTCAGTGCAACCCATTAAAGGGAGGGGTGGCTGCTGTATGAAGGCTTCCTACAGTTGTTGACTCAAGGATACATTATACATTTGGGATTTTGGAGATCTGGCATTGCATTGGATAAAAGAATGCAATACAGATCTATAAGAGCACAATGATTATTACTGGTTTGAGCCTGAGGCTCCCAATATAAAACAGCTAGAGCCTAAACTCAAAAGGAGATCCAGGTTGTATCACTTGAGTGTCCTTATAGAAGAGACTATTATTATCAGCTTCAGGCTATGATATTTGAAGCATCTGCCTCAGACCCACCCACAAGTCTAAGGCACCTTCTGGTGGGTGCCTTCTTTACATGTCTCTCTGACCCATGTGCCTCCTCCAAGTCTTCTTCCCAGTTTTCCGAATCTTAGCTAGTTTCTCCTTGCTGCTCAGCACCACCCTTCCTTGAATGGGGCAGGAAATTTAAAACCTTCCCTTTCTATGGATATCACACTGTTACAATTCGCCTCTTTCATTTTTTTCCTACCATTTCTATGGTGGTGAAGATCTGAGGGTGCAGCCTTAGGAGACAATCTTTTCCGGTGTTCCAGAGTGTTCAAGAGAATCAACAGTCATCAGGGCATTGTCCATGGATGTCCAGGTTGGCAAAGCCCTTCATTTTGGGAAAATAGTCCATTAGCCCAAACCAAAAGAAAAAAAAAAAAATCTGGAAGCATTAGCCAAATAGTGCAACTAAAATATCAGAAAATCCCAACAAGAAAAATCTTAAAACTAGTTCAACTTTTTTAAAATCAATTTTTCTTCACCATGATCCCAATTCTAACCAATAGTAGAGCAAAATACTATTGTAAACTAAATCTGCTTCCAATCTATTTCACCTATTTTTGCATGAAGTCACAGGGCACAATAACCAAGTGGCAATTTAGTTGGCTTTGTCGGAATACTCCATGTGGGGTTAGAGTGAGGTCTCAACGTCTAGTCCATCTAGTCTTGGCCATCAAGCCCAAGACTTAAGGACCAAGGTCACAGTCTTACCAGATTCCCCCTAGGGTTTCTTCTTCTCTAGTTTCCCAGGGCTTTCTCCCTGAGGTTTTCTAACCCTGCCAATGACAGCAAGCTTTCCCATCTTCTTTGGAAGTATCTAGACCCCTACAAGCATAGCAGGTTCTCCTCTACTTGGCTCAGTTCAAATTCAACTTCTGGAAAAATTTCAGTCAAAACCACATAATGAAACATGTTTCCAATTCTCTAGTTCAAGGAGAAAAAAATTCCCTATTGAAATTATGCAAAAATAGATCCATTGCCATGGTAAAGATTATTACCACCCTTTCATATTATGTTGGTATCAAGAAGAGAGGAAATGCAAACATAAGTTAGTTCTGCTTATGAAAATTTTCCTTGAGTCAAAATAAAATAATACCAAAATAACCTGTATTAAATCAAACAAAAACATATCATAAATCATGTTCATCTCCAATAATCCATCCAGTACTTTGTAGGAAATTCACACTATCACATCACATAAATTGGAATGAGTTGTTTCTACAGAAACAATTTCTCCAGATGTCAAATTGTTGAAATGGTCAACATTATTGTAGGGCAACAACAATCAAATTTGACAATTCACATATCAGGTACTTAAAAGGTTTCATATAACTTTTAGAACACCAGTGAAAGTTACACATTTCTCCCAAATGACAATGCTTCCCATTAAATTCCAATTTGCCAGATAAATACCAAATAGTTCAAATTTATCTGATATCTCCCCCTGAGGAAAGGGAGAAACTTTATGGCATGTCTCAGGAGATCTACTGAGGTTCCGAAAAATTCCCTCCAATCAATCAAGTAGAAGACTAATTTATTTTTCAATTTATATTTCTGGGAAATTTCATCATAAGCATTAGAAAACAACAACAGCAAACCAAACAAATGAACAAACAAATAAATAAAATAACAGTTGATTTCTACTGAAGCTCAGGCAAAGTCCAGTAGCACAACGTTGACAGTCAAACCATAACCTCTTGTTTTGATCTTCTAACTGATGTCTTTTCTTTAAAAAAAAACCTTGTTTTCCAAACTCCCATTTTGCCCAATATTTACATCAATTCCCCAGATAGAAGAGAAAAAAAAAATTACAGCCAAAATAATCCTATAGACTATGCTCCACACCTATGCTCCACAACCCAAATGCCCCAAAATAGATGGCTGCATCAAGAAGGTGTGGTATATATCCACAATAGAATATTACTCAGCAATCAAAAAAGATAAACACATGTTATTTGCAGCAACATGGATGGAGCTAGAAGGACTATGCTTGGTGAAATAAGCCAGAAAGAAAAAATAAAAATTAGGGCCTCCCCAGTGGCGCAGCGGTTGAGCGCTGGGTTGCGAAGCTGCCCGCGGCCTCTGCGGCGCCGGATCGATCCCCGCTGCTCCCGGGCCACCAGAGGAGGGTCCCACATGGCGCGCAGACCTCTCCTGCTGCCCACTGCTCCCCTCAGCAGTGTACTTCGGTCCTTCTGCCTGCTCTGCTCCCCGCTCTGGTTCTGGTGAATTTTCTCACCCTCCCGCGCTTCTGACTGTACCCAGTGCATGTATAAACAAAAACAAACAAACAAACAAATAAATAAATAAAACATGCCTCTATAAAGAAAGAAAGAAAGAAAGAAAGAAAGAAAGAAAGAAAGAAAGAAAGAAAGAAAGAAAAAATAAAGAAAAAATAAAAAAATTGGATGGTTTTACTAATAGGAGAAAATGCAGGGGAACCAAATAAGGGATCAGGAAAAAAGTAATTATCATAAATTTGAAATCATAATCAACAGGCAACTATAAATCAGAGACATTCCACAGGGGAGGAGGGAAGTAGGATCAAAACAGGGGTGGGAAGAACACAAGGGACTACGGTGATGATGTTGCACAGGTGAATTGGTGGTGGGAATTTCACAGGGACTATACCTGAAAGGAGAAAGCATACGTTATACAAAAATGAAGAATGATGTAAAAAATATTTAAAAAAATCACACACATATGTTTCAAAACAGTCCATTAAATTACAAATTAGTTCCTATTAACCAAAAAGTTTCCCAGATTATGCTTCCTAAAAGTATTTGCACCAGATCCCATTATATCTCCTAGTTCAAAATGTCTATGGGCACCATCTACACCAATTTTACATCCGCTAGAGGCCAATGCAGTTAAGCACAAATGAGCAGACATACAACATATAGACACATGGAATATCTTATACAACTGCAGTTTTGTAACAGAGTGCTCCCCAGGAAAACAGGAGGTTCTAGGTTCCCAGTCCCACCCAGAGGAGGGTGGAGCTGAGCAGGGAGAGGAAGCTGGAGACTGGAAAGGAGGCAAGAATGATGGAGAACCAGGAGACCTGGAGGAGGTACCTTTTGCAGAGAGACAGGTTTAGAAGCTGCCCTGGCTGAGAGACACGTGGGGAGGTTAACAATGGCAGCTTTTATCTTGATTTTGATTTTGGTCTTTTCCTTCTAGACTTGTCTGGCTATTCAGGTTTTTAGACTTGTGGCAGGTTTTTGGGCCTCAGTGGCCCTACTTTGGGCCAACCCTGTTTGGCTGGGCATTTACCCAGGAGGAGATGGGTAACTTAAGGTGCCGGATTTGTAAACTATATTCTTTATTTTTTTAAGATTTATTTATTTATTTATACAAGCACTGGGTACAGTCAGAAGCACGGGAGGGTGAGAGATTTCACCAGAGCCAGAGCAGGGAACAGAACAGGCAGACTGATGAAGTACACTGCTGAGGGGAGCAGCGGGCAAGGCAGGAGAAGTCTGCTCGGGCCATGTGGGACCCTCACCGGCAGCCAGGGATCCAACTGGCGCTGCAGACGCTGCGGGCAGTTTCGCAGCTCAGCGCTCAACTGCTGCGCCACCATGGGAGGCCCTATAAACTATATTCTTTGTCTTTTCTTTGATGTACACTAATTGTATTAAAGTTCCTTTCTATTAAAGGTCTTATGCACTAGAGTAAGTTTTGTTTTGATGTGGCTGATGGCATAACCTATTTAGAGCAGGCAGGTTTCTGGGGCGCCCCTGTCCCTGCCCTGTAACAGATTCACTCACAGGCTTCCCAAAAATCTAGATCAATTTCTTAACATGTAATACTGTAACAGCGTGGTCCCCAGGAAAGGGGGAGGTTCCAGGTTTCCTGCCCCACCCAGAAGAAGGGTGGAGGTGAGCATGGAAAGAAGAAGCTGCAGAGGAGCCTGATGAAGAAAGCAGCATGGAGAACCAGAAGGAGACCTGGAGGAGGTACATGGAACCTAGAGACACGTGAAGAAACTACACTTGTCTTTTGGTCTTGGACTGATTGAAACAGTTGTGGGTGAGAGACCCATGGGGAGGTGACAATGGCGGGTTTTGTCTTGATTTTGATTTTGCTCTTTTCCTTTCAGACTTGTCTGTTAGTTTCTGATCCTTTTCTGTGGGTCCCCACTGGAAGGTGCTTTAGACTTGTGGAAGGCTTTGGGGCCTTGCTCTGTCAGGGCCAATCCTGCTTGGGTGGACTTTTACCCATGATGGCATGGGTAACTTTGGGTGCTTGATTTAGAAACTATATTCTTTGCCTTTCCTATATTGTTTCCTAATTGTATTAAAGTTCCTTCCCATTAAAGTCTCATTTGTTTTGTGTTGATGTGGCATATGGCAGAACCTATTTAGAGCAGGCAGGTTGGGGGGTCTGGGGTGCCCCTCTCCCTGTCCTGAAACAATACATATCAAACTAAAAATGTGGAGTGTTGCTGGCAGAAGTCATCACAAATGATTCTATTACAAGGCAACCTTGATATGAAATGGGTTGCCTAACTGTGGGTCCTCACTAGCATGCTTAAAAAGGGACTTATAATAATACTCAACTGAAGGCACACACAAAAAGGTTAATAAAGGGTTTATTTACAAAAGAAGGGGAAATGAAGAAATGAATAATTCAGGAAAAAGAGAGGGAGATAAATTCATGAATGTGTCCTACCAGTTCTGCTGACCTGGAATCCCAATGGCATGCTGAGAGCTGGTGAAAAACCAAGAGCTTCAAGCCCACATGTCTGGTTTTATACCAAACCTGGCTGCTTAACTCCACCCAGAGGTCCCAGCAGCCCTCCATTCAGTGATGATGGGGTTTGTAGTTCCCAGTGTCTTGATGGCTTTGGTCTGGAGTTGGGGTGGAGTCCACAAAACCTGTATGGAGTTTGGTCAGGACATCCTTCCCCCTAACAGTTCCAATTTTCATCCTACATACAAAAGATTTTGTAAACAGGAAGAACAATACAGTTAAACAGTTACAAAGAAGGCAGTTGCTCTTGCTTCTCACTTAAGGTTTTCAGTGTTCAAGCCTTCACATTAGAAGTCAATCTTGGGGTATTTTCTTTAAATATTTATTTTTATTTATTTATGCTTAGAAGAACTGGGGTGTAAGCTACAGGTGCGGGGAGTGAGAGGATTCACCAGAGACAGTGGTTGAGCAGAACAGGAGGATCTACTGAAATATACTACTGAGGGGAGCAGCAGGAGAGATAGGAGAGGTCTGCTGTGCCATGTAGTTTAGCTCCCTGGCCGGGGATTGAACTCATGCTGCAGTGACTGGTGATAGCTTGATACCACTGACACTTTAAACTCTGCGCCACCAGGGAGGTCCCAATCCTGGGATATTCTGTATAGAAGCTGAAAGAGCAAAATCAAATTAACTTTCAATCTAAAGGAGCTAACTCCTTATTTCTGGTAGCCACCAAGAAAGCAATCCTCAGGTTTCTTGGAAAAGAAGCTGAAAGGGAAAATCAAAATCAAAATACAAATCACCTCCCCCAAACTAGGGAGGGATGACTACACAGGTATCAAAACCTGGTACAATTACCCCATGCATCAAATAGAGTGCTTTCCAAAACAGATATTCTTTAATAGGAAGCAGAGTCTATAATCTTGTCTTCCAGCGGTAATCAAACAATTCCAAAAATTTAAATGCAAATGGTGTAGACAAAAATTCCCAGTAACATAATTCAAACTTTATCCAGGTAAAAGGATTCTAAGTTTTTCTGATCCAGACCTTAACCAAGTATCTGCAAGAATCATTAGGGTTACCAGCAATTAATTACCAGTTATTGCTCAAGGCTGTCCCCTGCCTTAGCACCCAGGCATACATTTGCTAATTCAAACCATCATTGTTCCATTGTTCCCTTGCAAAATCCCCTCAGGCAGAGGTCAGGGAGTAGTCACAATGAGAAGCCCAAAGTCACTTCAAAACCCCAACACTTCCTTTAGAATTGCTAATTGGACCGATAAGCCAGTAGAAATCACAAACAAAAGCCCAAAGTCACAGAACTGAACTAAAGGTAACAAAGGGAGTCACCAACTGAGTATGAGATCAAAAGGAGAGGAAAAAAAAAAATCATCAAAGACTTCCAGTTCAGCCTGCCTTGTAGCTTCAAAGGCCATCTTGGAAGTACAGGCCTTAGAAGAAAGAGCAGGTGCCATACTTGATCTGGCCACATGGCTTCAACTTTCTACCATCTTTGAAGTAAAATTGCTTATTTAGAGTCCTCCCTGGTTGCGCAAGGGGTTAAGTCTCAACACTATGAAGCTATGGCACCCACTACAGCATGAGTTGGATACCCAGCAGGGGGTGGGGGGTGGGGAGCTGACCCACATGGCATAGCACATCTCCTGACTCACCCACTGCTGCCCTCAGCAGTATATTTCAGTCAATCTGCCTGTTCTGTTCCTCACTCTGTCTCTGGTGAATCCTCTTACCCGCCCCCCCCCCCAACCCAAACACCTCTGGCTTATTCTCCAGTTCTGGGATGCATAAATAAATCTTTTAAAACAAACAAACAAAAAAACTGCTTACTTAGATCCAGAGAAGCCCACAGCAGGCGCAAATGACATTTTGTTGGAGATTCCACCTTTCACCTAACATATGGGTTCAACACTAGGTATCTTTGAGTAAAGTTGCTGCTACCACATATATCAATTTCCACAAAATCAAACCTCTGAACTAAAATTAGAAGCAAATTGGACACATACACACAAAGTTTCCACAAGTTCCAAGCCAATTTTTCTAATCTAAACATCAGGAACAAATCTATAGCATCTGAGGCACAAACACACTGGAGAAACAAAAACTACATTTGCACTTATGGCAGCCAGTGCCACGGGGAAGCCACCTTTCCCCATAAGGCTGACTAACCACAGGTGGCTTAAGTCCCTTCCACTTTGGGTGCCAAATTAGGAACATAGCTCATTATGATAAAGTTCATACATCATAATCCTATAGTCAATACAATACTTAATGTGAAAAACTCAAAGCTATCCCTTAAGATCAGTATCAAGAAAATGATGGCCATTGTCATTACTTCTGTTTAATTTAGTGAGGGTTTAGCCAGAGGCTTTAGCTAGCTAAAGGCTTTGCAAGAGCAATCAGACAACAGTTGGAAATAAATGGATTGCAAGTCAGAAAAGAAGTAAAATAAATGCTATTTGCTCATGATATATATAGAATAACCTAAAGATGCTGTAACAGGGTGGTCCCCAGGAAAGGGGGAGGTTGCAGGTTCCCTGCCCCACCCAAAAGGAGGGTGGAGCTGAGCATGGAGAGAAAGAGCTGCAGAGGAGACTGAGAAGGAAGGAAGCAGGGTGGAGAGCCAGAAGGAGACCTGGAGGAGGCACATGGAGCACATGGAGCCAAGAGACACGTGAAGAAACTACACTTGCCTTTTGGTCGTGGACTGGTTGAAACAGATGTGGGTGAGAGACCCATGGGGAGGTGACAATGGCGGGTTTTGTCTTGATTTTGATTTTGCTCTTTTCCCTCCAGACTTGTCTGGCTGTTTCTAATGCTTTTCTGTGGGTCTCCACTGGAAGGTGCTTTAGACTTGTGGCAGGCTTTGGGGCCTTGCTCTGGGCCAATCCTGCTTGGGTGGACTTTTACCCATGATGGGACGGGTAACTTTGGGTGCTTGATTTAGAAACTATATTCTTTGCCTTTTTGGTATTGTTTCCTAATTATATTAAAGTTCCTTCCCATTAAAGTCTCGTATGTTCTGTATTGATGCAGCAGATGGCAGAACCCATTTAGAGTAGGCAGGTTTGCGGTATCTAGGGTGCCCCTCTCCTTGCCCTGTAACAATGCCAACAAAAAGCTACTAGAAATAATAAATGAATATAGTAAAGTGTCAGATTTCAAAATAAGACTACAAAAAAATCACTGAATTTTATATACAGAAAACAAATAAGGAAAAGACAATTAAACAGAAAGAGGAATTCTATTACACTGTTGCTGAGAATGTAAACTGGTACAACCATTTTAGAAAGTGATTTACCCTAACAACAAACAAAAAATGGGAATATCATATGGCCCAGCAATCCCACTCCTGGTCATGGAATCAAAAAGCTATATATTCTACAATGTTTTTTGTAGCACTATTTACAATAGCTAGGAAACCAAAGAGACTTAAATGAAATGCCTGTCAATGGAAGATTGGATCAAGAAAATGTGGGAGGGCCTCCCTGGTGGTGCAGGCGGTTGAGCACAGTGTTGTGAGACAGCCTCTGCAGGGCAAATTTGATTCCGGCCAGCCGGGGAGATACCCACATGGCGTGGCAGACCAATCCTGTCTCACCCTCTGCTCCCCTCAGCAGTGTATTTCAGTCAGTCTGCCTGTTGTGTTTACCACTCTGTCTTTGGTGAATCCTCTCACCCTCCCGCCCATCTGGCCTGTACCCTGGTTCTTGAATGCATAGATAAATAAATCTTTTAAAAAAAATGTGGGATATCCGCACTATGGAATACTATTCAGCAAAAGGAAAGATAAAATCTTGCCATTTACAGCAAAATGGAAGGCATTCAAGAGAACATTGTGTAGTAAAACAAGTCACAATTACAGAGACAAATATTGGACGTTTACATAGAGGATGATTTAACAAGGTAAGATATTTATAAAAACTAGCTGTCATTAATAAATGAAGTGAGGTTTCTGGGAGAGGGGGAGAGAGAATTGGTCAAAGGAGATAAAAGGAATGGTAGGGAAAACATAAAGTAATCTTTCTAAAATAGAAAACTGTTTTTGCATATAATTGTCATTGCTTGAAATAGTCACTTTAAAAGCAACAGGCGGGCCTCCCTGGTGGCACAAGGGGGTAAGTACAGCACTGTGAAGCTATGTGCAGCCTCTGCAGCATGAGTTCAATCCACTGCCAGTCAGGGAGCTACCCACATGGCACAGCAGACCTCTCCTGTCTCACCTGCTGCTCCACTCAGCAGTGTATTTTAGTTTCTCTGCCTGTTCTGTTCCCTACTCTGTCTGTCTGGTGAATCCTCTCACCCCTGTACTTCTAGCCTGTACCCAGTTCTTGTATGCATAAATAAATAAATCTTAAAAAAAAAAGCAATAGGTACACAGACTATACGAAGCATAATATTTAATGGTTAACCCTTCTGATTCTGAAGCCATACTACCTGTGTTCAAATCCTAACCTAAGTTCAATTTCCAACTCTGATACCTAGGTAGAACACTTAAATTTTTCCTGTCTCAGTCTCTATATCTATAAAATTCGGTAAATAATAGTATCTGTCTTATAAGAAGACTATAAACATTAAATAAGTCAATAATTTAATGTTAGAATAGTACCTAGGATATGGCATGCATGAATTGAAAAGTAGCTATTATTATTATTACATTGTGATTGCTGAGGTGAGTTTACATAAAATAGAAGTATATAAGTCTGAGACAAAAAAGAGTGAAGGAAAGAAGTTCCATTTCTATAAAAGATAACAATGACCTGTTTTTTATTTGGCTAAAATCTTTTCTCTATCCTGTCCATTTGAATTACTTCTTTTGTTTATGCTCATTTTTAAACTTTCCTTTTCAGCATTCTTTTTATGACTTTCACTGTGAATTTGCGTTGTAATATGCTATATTTGATAGTGCTAGTATAAAAATAAATTGAATTGTTTCTTTTTTCATTTAAGTCTAAATTTAGGTAAACAGTTTTTTTCTTGATGTTCTAAAGATATATTAAGCTTAAAAACTGCATTAGTTCTGCAGTCATAATTATAACTTGATTTTTAAAGGAAGTTTGACATTTTCAGAACAGATTTCTTATATGAATTCTTAAAAAATCATTTCTAAATTGTTGGGTTTGAGAAAATTAGTCTACATTCAGATATAATAAGCAGAATATGCTTTTGAAGGAACAAAAGAGCATAACCCTTATGATAACCATTTGATTTTATAGTCTACCAAATCAAGTATGTTTCAAACTAGTCTCTTGTGAACATATATAAACAAAATTTTATATTTCAGAGATGATTTTTCATTGATTTGCCTGGGGCAAAACTAAATGCTCAGCTAAAAAGATGATGGAAAAGTCATTCAAGCTGTAAAAACCTAGCAAGTTTATATTCATTTAGAAGAATGACTAAGAAATTATTGTAATTGTTGAAAACCTAATATATTGTTTAATGACAATATGTTGATATTGTTTTATCTGTTTTACCATTTTTAAATAATGAGATAACAAGAGAAAGAAAATTATTAAATCATTTTAACCAAAAGACAGAGAAGACATTTTTGCTTTTCATAATAAGCATTTTTAGTGCATTATATGGCTTCTTAATAGACTGCACAACTAACCACATACTTTGTTAGTGAGTGTAGAACAAGAGAGACTCATTTGCAAACTCTTTAAATCAAGGTCTCATTAAGCAAGTGTACTTTACATCCTTTCATGAAAAGGAGCACAACATTCCAAAGCTGGCTTGTTTCCTTCTAATGCAACTAACACTTAACAACCTAAATTGACTGTTAGCACTGCCTGAAGTAACAGTTTTTGATATGTAGGAACATTCTAATCATTAAGATAACCAGCTACCATACAAACAGAGCTTTTGCAGGTTAAAATCGATACCATGGACTGTAGCCAGAAGCAAATAGGTGGTCAGTGCCAAAGATTGAGATTATATGTAAAAGTGTTCCATAGAGTGAATATATCCAAATACATCTGGACCAGCATTCACATCAGTCTTTCAATTTAGTCATCCATAAGGCAAGTTCACATTAATCAGTCCTAAATCATAATTTTTATTCTTTAGACTAAATATTAAGGGCCTTTCTTATCTTTATGCTCTTTTTAATCCAAGGGAAAGACATTTATCATTACTTACTTGTTCCATCCTATTGCTTGGTGCAGTGCTTTGGCAACACAATGGGTGCTTAATCAATCTTTGTTGATCATTTTCCCCATGGTAATATTTCATTTATTGGAAATTTTCTTGGGTCATTCTGCTATGGCCAGCAGTACACAAAAAGGCATTATTCAAGCAACTGCCAGAATCAGAAAAAATTAGTGCTTATTTCAGTCTTCACAGATCTGTGCTTTTATATTGCAGTGCATTTCATTTTATGATTATAGAAAATTAGTCTAAAATTTAACAGAGGTTATAGTTGATGGACATATAGAGGAAAGCACCATTGGAGTATGTACATAAACGTATAATTATGTAAATAAATTCACAGCTCAAAATTGTAAGCAATGGTTGATTGCATAGAATATTTTAAATATTAAAAAAATATTTATATATTATAAATGATTGTTCAAAAATACTCAAAATCATAAAAATATTTTAAAATATTTTATACATAATTATAGTGACAAGAAGTAAAAATATGAGAGAACTATGACTCATAAACTTTCAAAAAGTTTTCACTAAGGGAATACTTTGTTTTATTTCCTAGGTGAATTGGTAATTGAAACAATTTAACCACAATTTTCATAGTAATTTGTAATTGCTCCCTGAATGGTTAATTTCTTCAATAGCATTTTTTTGTATTTTGCAGCAGTATATTCATCCATACTCACATTCTCTTTTCTTGATGTTATATCTTAATTCTATTATGTGAGCAATCAACACACAAAACATATTCTCAGTATTTCCCTTCTTTTAAATAATCAACATGAAATTTGATTATTACAGTAGGTTTTTTTTTTCCAAGAAAAAGAGAGAGGCTTATATGAATCTATAAAATGTATAACCCAGTGTTAAGTAATTAAAGTTATAGCTCACACCATTTTGACCAATCAGCAATAAAGAGTTGTATTTGGCAGAAGTCAATTAATACATCCTTAATAAGCTAATTATTTCATATTTAATTATCATATCAATAACACCAACATACCCCTACAGCTAAATTGATAGTTATTATACCAACTAATTAAAACCAAAGTTAAAAGGTAGCTTGATAAGTGTTCTATTCATGAAATGCAAACTCAAAGAGAAAAAAGTTGACAAAAATGGGTCTCATTTTAAAATGTTGTTCCTTACTTAACTAAATGTCATATGACTGCCCTTGGAAGTAACTAATCCAGGAAATGAAATTAATTTCATCTATTTGTGTATTTATAGGCTACAAAATAAAATATACATATATGTGTATGTTATTAAATATGAATTAAGCATTATCCCTGTGCTCTTGGATTTTAATTAAAATATATTCGTATAATAAACATTTATGATTCCATGGAACATTAGAGACAAAGCTGAGTAAGGTCTCTGCTTCAGAAAGCATACAATATATTGGGAGGACACAAAAAAGTACTAAAATATGTGTTAAATACTGTAAGTGAGGCACAGAAAAAGTGTGATGGGAAAGCTTTAAAGGGAAGAACTAATGTCACAGGAATGTCTGGAAAGGCTTCATGGCAGAAGTGATAGTGACAGGATTTTTCTAGGAGAGGAAGGGAAGAAAGGACATTCTAGACAAATACAAAGGCATAATTATATAAAAAGACATGGCATATGCAAGATGTTCAGTTAATCTGGAGTTTAGTTTGCATAACTAGAGAAAAAAGAGGTTTTTGAGAAAGGAATGTTTTATAGAGGTATAGGCTGGGTCCAAATTGTGAAAGACTGTATATCACACTTAAGAGTTTGGATTATTTTTGTTTTTAGTTTTTAATTTTTTTATTGAGGAGAAATTGGTTTGCAACACTGTATGTGATCCAGAATCATAGGATCACCCCTCCTCAGATGTAGTCACACCACACACACACCCCACCAAGGTGCCATGGAGCTCCACCATAGTCCATTATATCCCTTCCCCACATTCTTTTCCCCATTCGCCTTTTGTAGCCTCAATTCCACAGATGGATTTCTAGGGTTTGTTATTGGTTTGACTTTGTCTTGCCCTTTGTTTTATTTTTCTATATTCTATACATAAGTGAAACCATCCAGCATTTGCCTTTTTCCTGACTTATTTTCACTTAACATTATTCTTTCCTGTTCCATCCATGTTGTCACAAATGGCAGGAGTTCTCCTTTCTTTCACAACTGAGTAGTTTTCAATTGTGTATTTTATACCACATTTTTTTAATCCACTCATCTGTCCCTTTGCACTTAGGCTGTTTCCTTAGCTTAGCTATTGTACATAATGCTGCAATGAACATAGGGGTGTGTGTGTGTATGTGTGTGTGTGTGTGTGTGTGTGTATAATACCTTTGCATTAGTGTTTTTGTTTTCTTTGGATAGATACCTGGGAGTGGAATTGCTGCATCATATCATAGATATATTTTTTATTATTTTGAGAACCCTCCATACTGCTTTCCATTGGGCTAGACAAGTCTACATTCCCACTAACAATATATGAAGGTTCCTTTTCCTTCACATACAAAATTTGTACTCTTTTTGATATGGACCATTCTCACAGATGTGAGGTAGTATTTCATTGCGGTTTTAATTTGCATTTACTTGTTAATAGTGACAAGTATTTCTTCATGTGCTTGTTGGGTATTTCTAAGTCTTCTTTGGAGAAATGTTTATTTAGATCATCTGCCTATTTTTGATTGTGTTATTTGTTTTCTTGTTGTTGAATTGCAGCAAGAATATTAGCTCCTTGTTAGATGTATGATATGCAGTTTTTTTCTCCCATTCAGTAAGGCACCTTTCCATTTTAATTTTAGTTTCTTTTGTTGTGCAGAATTTTTTATTTTAATTAAGTTCCATATGTTTATTTTTTCTTTAACTTCCCTTACCATTGGCTCCAAAGATAAAGCTGAAGTGTATGTCCTGGAGTGTTTTGCCAATGTTTTCTATGTAATTCATGGTTTCAGGTCTTATAGCCAAGTCTTTAATACACTTTGACTTAATTCTTATTTATGGTGAGAGATAGTGGCTTACTTAGTTTCATTCTCTTGCATATAAATGTCCAGTTTGCCCAACCAACAATATCTGTTGAATTTCATTACTTGTATACTTTTGTTGTTTGTTTTTTTTTTAAAGATTATGCGTACAAGAGCTGGGGTACAAGCCAGAGATGCAGGGGGTGATAGGGTCCACCAGAGACAGAGTGGGGAACAGAACAGGCAGATTGACTGAAATACACAGCTGTGGGGAGCAGCAGGTCAGGGAGGAGAGGTCTGCTGTGCCATGTGGGTCCCTCCCTGGCTGGCCGGGGATCGAACTCATGCTTCAGAGGCTGCGGATTGCTTCAGAGTGGTGCTTAACCCCTTGCGCCACCAGGGAGGCCCTACTTGTATACTTTTGACATCTTTGTTTTAAATTACTGTCCATGTAAGTGTGAGTTTATTTCAGGGCTCTCAATTCTTTTCCATTGATCTGTGAGTCTATTTTATTATTTTAATGTCACACTGTTTTTACCATTGTAGTTTTATAGTATAATTTAAAAACTAGGATTAGGATTCCTTTGCTCTTTTGTTTGTTGTTGCTATTCAGGGTTGTTTTGGTTATTCAGGGTTGTCTGTGTTCCATATAAATTTTAATAATGTTTGTTTTGTTTCTTTGAAGAATGTAACAAATGTTGATAGGAACTGCATTGAATCTCTGTATTGCTTTGGAAGAAATGGTAATTTTAGCAATGCTAATTCTTCCAATCTATAAGAAAAGAATATCTTGTCATTTCTTCATGCCATCTATTTCTTTTAACAACATCTATAGTTATTGTTGAACAGTTCTTTCACATTCTTTATTAGGTTTATTCTTTATTTTATTTTCTTTGATGTGATTATTATTAGGATTGTTTCTTAATTTCTTTCTCTTCTAGTTCATTGTTTTTATATAGGGCACAACAAAATTTTATATACTGATTTTGTAGTTTATCACTTATTTCTATTGATTTATTTATTCTAATAGTTTGTTAGTGAGGATTTTATGGTTTTCTATCTGTCATGTCATCTGCAGATAGTGACAGTTGCACTAGTTTTTCCCAATTTAAATTCCTTTTATATCTTTCTCTGGCCTAATTGCTCTAGCTAGGACTTCCAATTTGATGTTGAATAGTAATGGTAAAAGTGTACATCCTTGTTATTATCTGATCTTGAAGAAAAGCTTTCAGTTTTTCACCATTTAGTATGATGTCAGTTGTGGGTTTGGCCTAATTTGATGACATGTTTTATATCTGTCCCCATGTTTTGAGAGTTTTTATCATAAATGAACACTGAATCTTGTTAAATGTTTTCTTCACATCTATTAATATAACTGATTTTGATTGTTCATTTTGCTGATGTGGTGAACTACATTGATTGATTTGCATATTTTGAACTATCTTTACATCCAGGAATAAATCCCACTCAGTCATGGTGTATAATTCTTTTAAAGTGTTGCTTAATTTGCTTTGCTAGAATTTTGTTGAGGGTTTTTGCATTCATGTTCATCAGGATTGTTGGCCTATAATTTGGTGTGTGTGTTTGTGTGTTTGTGTTTGATGTACTTATCTGCTTTTGGTGTTAGAGTAATTTTGGCCCCATAAAATATGTTTGGAATCGTTCCCTCTTCCTCAATTTTTTGGAAGAATTTGAGATGGATAGATATTAGATTATCTTTGAAGGTTTAATAGAACACTATTGAAACAATCTGGTCTTAGGTTTTAATTTTTATTGGGAAGCTTTTGATTAATTTTCAATTTCCTTGCTTGTAATTGACCTCTTCAAGTTTTCTATTTTTCATTTTTCAATATTGGAAGATCGTATGCTTCTAAAAAAATGCTCATTTCTCCCAGGTTATACAATTTTGAGTCCAAAGATGTTCATAGTAGTTTCTTATGTTCCTTTGTGTTTCTGAGATGTCTGATATAACTTCTTTTTTCATATCTGATTATGCTTTTTATTTTTTTTTTTTAAAGATTTATTTATTTTATTTATACAAGCACTGGGTACAGTCAGAAGCGCAGGAGGGTGAGAGAATTCACCAGAGCCAGAGCGCAGAGTAGAACAGGCAGAGTGATGAAGTACACTACTGAGGGGAGCAGTGGGCAGCAGGAGAGGTCTGTGTGCCATGTGGGACCCTCGCCCGGCACCCAGGGATCGACCCAGTGCTGCAGAAGCTGTGCGCAGCTTCGTAACCCAGCGCTCAACTGCTGCGCCACCGGGGAGGCCCTTTTTTTTGTTTTTTTTTAAAGATTGATTTATTTATGCATACAAGGACTGGGGTGCAGGCCAGAGGTGTGGGGGGTGAGAGGATTCATCAGAGACAGAGTGGGGAACAGAACAGGCAGATAGAAATATACTGCTGAGGGGAGCAGGGCGCGAAACAGGAGAGGTCTGCTGTGCCATGTGGGTCTCCTCCCTGGCCGGGGATCGAACTTGTGCTTCAATATCTGCGGCTAGCTTCCTAGGCTGTGTCTTAACCCTTTGTGCCACCAGGGAGGCCCCTGCTTATGCTTTTTACATTGTTCTTTTTGTTGTTTTCCTTAGTGAGCCTAGCAGGGTCATGACTATTTTATTTATCTTTTCAAAGAACAAGTTTATGGTTTTATTGATCTTTATTTCTATCTTTTGATTTTTATTTCATTTTTTTCTCCTCTAACTTTTATTATTTCCTTTCTTCTAGTGACTTTTGTTTTCATTTATTCTTTGTATAATTTGTTAAGGTGAGAGGTTAGGTATTTATTTGGATCATTCTTGTTTCTCGATATAGGCATGTGTTGCTATATAATTCCTCTTAGGACAGCACTCACTGTGTTCTGTAGGGTCTAGTAACATGTATCTTCATCTTCATTTGTTTCCAGTTTATTTATTTATTATTATTTTTTCAAATATTTATTTATTTATGCATACAAGAGCTGGAGTACAGGCCAGAGATGCAGGAGGGTGAGAAGATTCACCAGAGGCAGAGTGGGGAGCAGCACAGGCAGATTGACTGAAACACACTGCTGAAGGGAACAGCAGGGGAGACAGGAGAGGTCTGCACAATGTCCATCACTTCCCTGTCTGGGGATCTAATTCATGCTGCAGCAGCAGTGGATAGCTTCATAGTGCTGCACCTTAACCCCTTGTGCCACTAAGGAGGCCCTCCAGTTTATTTTTTTAATTCTTCTGTTGATATGACTTTTAATGAATTAATTGCCACTGATTTTGTGACCCAACATTTGGTCTCTGTCTGAGAATATTTCATGTGCACTTGAAAACAATGTGTAGGGCCTCCCTGGTGGTGCAAGTGGTTAAGCACAGCACTATGAAGCTATCCACAGCTTCTGCAGCTCGAGTTAGATCCACAGCTGTCCAGGGAGCTATCCACATGGCACAGTGGACTTCTCCTGTCTCACCCACTCATCCCCTGAGCAGTGTATTTCAATCTGCCTGTTCTGTTCCCCACTCTGTCTCTGGTGAATCCTCTTGGCCCCCACACCTCTGTCCTGTACCCCAGTTCTTGTATACATACATAAATAAATCAGAATCTGAACACAGGAGAAGCATCTCTGTAGAACAAGAGCTGAATATGGAATGTCAGAGCCTGAGCAAGCTCAGGAGGACATACGTGGGGGAAGGGGGTCAGCCCAGCAGGGGTTCTAGGCAAAGAAAAAGACATCCTTGCAGGAAAGACCAGAGCACAAAGATACTAGAATTACTACATGCTGGGAAGATGTGTTCCAAAGAAGAGTAGCCCTGACATAGTGAATCAGAATCAAACTGAAATTTAAGTGATTTGGAATAGTTTTATCAATGTCCATTCATTTTTTTATTGTCTATTGCTTCTCTCTTGCTTCAGCAGTATAACTGAGTTGCTGCAACAGAGAACATTGTCCCAAAAGTCTAAAATATTTACTATCTGGACCTTTGTAGAAAAATATACTTTACCCACCTCCTTCTTAATGTCCCGGTATCAAATTTTTCTGACTTCATAAAATGAATTGGGAAATGCTCCCTATTTTTATGCCATGGTCTTTCACAACTTGATTCTATTTCTTTCTTAGGTTTTTGGTTTATTGGTGAAATCATTTGCACCAAAAGATGCCAATGTGATATGTTTTATCATAAGAAAATTATTTTTTTTTTTAAATTCAGAGTTTTCTGAAGTCTGGTCCTGGTAGACTGAGGGTCCCTGAAGCCCTTTAAAGCACTTGGGGATGTTGTTGTGATATTTTTGTTATTGATTTCTAGCTTCCAATCTAGCTAGATAATAAATTATAAATGGTTTCAGTCTTTTTAACTTTGTAGAGGTTTCCTTTAATGTCCAGCACATGATCAATTTTGGTATATATTGCATTCTCACTTGAAAAGTATGTATATCCTATCCTTATTGTGTGTAGTTTTCTATATAAATTAGCAATGTCAAAATTTTTCTTTGTGTTTTTTGGATCTTCTATATCATTGTTAATTTTATTGTCTGCTTTCTTTCTCAGTTATTGATAGAAAAAAGCATGTTAAACAAATGTTGTATACTTATCTCCTTCTCCTTCTGGCTCTTTCAATTTTTGTCAATGTATTTTGAAGTAATGCTTCAGTAAACAAAATTTAGAATTGTTATATCTTCCTGGTGGTTGGATTGTTTTTCTTTATGAAATGATTCTGTTTATCTCAAGTAATTCTTTCTGCCTTATTGTCTACATTGTCTGCTATGAGTATAACTAAACCACTTTTCTTTGAATTTGTGTTTGTATGATATCTTTTTCCATTCTTTTAGAGACATGTCATTCAATGATATTTTGGTGAGGATGAACCACTTATACAACCACACAGACTATATAGCCTAGGTGTTTAGAATGCTATACCTTCTAGATTTTGCACTCTATGATGGTCACGCAAAGACAAAATCGCCTACCACACATTTTTCATAATGTATCCCCATTTAATGTATTTGCAAAACAGTATATAATTTTTATCCAATTTCACAATCCTATTGTCTGATTGGCTTATTTACATTTTACACAATTGTTAACTTACTTGGAATTTTATTTTCTAACTTATCTGTTTCTCAGTCCCTCATCTATATTCCCTTTTTAATTCTCTTATTTTCCCTTGGATTAACCAGGAATATTGTATTAGATCATGTTTCCCTCCATTAATTGTAACTTATTTTACACTCTTGTTTTTGCTCTAGAACAATAGTGGACATACTTTTTCTAAATGGTAAATATTTACAGTTTAAGGGCGATAGAATAACAACTTTGCCAAGATACTATAAAAAAAGACAGATAATTGGGCCTCCCTGGTGGCGCAGCGGTTGAGCGCTGGGTTGCCAAGCTGCCCACAGCCTCTGCAGCGCCAGTTTGATCCCCGGCTGCTCCCCGGGCCACTGGAGGAGGGTCCCGCATGGCGCTCGGACCTCTCCTGCCGCCCACTGCTCCCCTCAGCAGTGTGCTTCGGTCCTTCTGCCTGCTCTGCTCCCCGCTCTGGCTCTGGTGAATTCTCTCACCCTCCCGTGCTTCTGACTGTACCCAATGCTTGTATGCATAAATAAATAAATCTTTAAAAAAAAAAGAGAGACAGATAATGAATAAACAAATGAGTGTGGCTGCACATTAATAAAACTTTTTATTTAAAAACTGGTAGCTGACCCACAGGTTGTTATGTGCCAATCCCCGCACTAGACATTGCAGCATGCACACTAGACTTACTGAATTTTAATATGAATTAAACTTATCTCAAGCAAAAGCAGGATGATAGAAACTTTAAATCCATTTAACATTCTCTGGTCTTTTTGTCACTTATTTTGCATTTTTGTTTTCCCCATATAGTTTCAAGCTTTTAAATTAATTTTAGATTTACATTGAAATTCGTTTGTAGAGAAATCTTGCAAGGACAGGTGCAGGGAAACTGTGAACCCTTCACCTTGTCTTCCCCAAATTGGATATCTTACATAACTATAGTGCAATATTAAAACGAAGAAAACAACATTGATAATATTCCCAGAGCTTATTCAGTTTTCACAGATCATACATGCACCAGTGTGTGTTCATAATTTATTGCAATTTTGTCACATGTGTAGCTTTATATAAATACCACCATTGGGGCCTTCCTGGTGGCGCAATGGGTTAAGTCTCAGCGTTATGAAGCTATCTGCAGCCACTGCAGCACAAGTTTGATCCCTGGCCAGGTCGCTGACCCACATGGCGCAGCAGAACTCTCCTGTCTGGCCCAATGCTCCCCTCAGTAGTGTACCTCAATAGATCTGCCTGTTCTGCTCCCCATTCTGTCTCTGGTGACTCCTCTCACCCCACCACCTTTGGCCTGTACCCCGGCTCTTGTATGCATAAATAAATAAAATCTTTTAAAAAAATACCACCATTGGGCCTCCCGGGTGGCGCAGTGGTTGAGCACTGGGTTGCGAAGCTGTCCGCAGCCTCTGCAGCACGGGTTCCATCCCCGGCCACTGGCGAGGGTCCCACATGGCACGCAGACCTCTCCTGCAGCCCGCTGTTCCCCTCAGCAGTGTACTTCCTCTCACTCTGCCTGTTCTACTCTCCTCTCTGGCTCTGGTGAATTCTTTCACCCTCCCGCACCTCTGACTGTACCCAGTGCTTGTATAAATAAATAAATAAATCTTTAAAATAAAATAAAATAAAATAAAATAAAATAAAATAAAATAAAATAAAATAAAATAAAATAAAATAAAATAAAAAGATACTACCATTATCAAGATGTATGGCAGTTTTCCATCACATGACAATCTTGTGCTAACACTTTATAACCCCATTCATTTCCATACCCCTATCCTAAATTCCTAATCCCTACAAACCACTAATTTTTCTCTATCCCTATGATATTTATTCATGAGTGTTGTAATCCTAAAAGTCTCAGTTAAGATGTTGCATGTATTGGTAATTTATTTCTTTTCATTGCTATAAGGTAATTCATGGTATAGATATACCACAGTTTACTTACCTGACTATTATATGACATTTTCGTCATTTCTAGTGTTTCGCCATTATAAATAAAGCTGCTATGAACGTTCTTGAACTCGGCTTTGTGTGGACATAAGATTTAGATTTCTGGGGTAAATGCCCAGGAATACAATTGTTCAGTGTATGGTAGATGTGTGATTAGTTTTTTAAAGAAACTGTCAAACTGTTTTTGAGAGTGAGTGTGCCATTTACATTCTTACGAGCTATGTATGATCTGAATTCTCTGTGTCATTTCCAGAATTTGAAAGTGTTGCTATTTTTTTACCTTGGCCTTTTCTAAGAGGGATATAGTGGTCTTGTTTTTCGTTTTAATTTACAGATGCCTAATGACTACTGATAATGAACATCTTTTCTTGTGCCTTTTTGTCATCTTCATATTATTTTCAGTGAAATCTTTTTCATGATTTTGTCCATTTTCTAGTTGAACTACTTAGGTGTTTTAATTTTTTTTTATTTTACTATTGCTGCAGAGACAGCTTTAAATATTCCAGATATGTCACTTTTTATTGGTCACACATGTGGTTTGCAAATATTTACTTCTAGTCTTCAACTTGTTTTTTTCATCCAATTACAAAGTCTTTCACAAAATTTTTGCTTTAGAACCATTTGTTTTTTTTTTTTTTAAATCTTTCTCCATTGAATTGCTTTTGCATCTAAACGAAAAAAAAAAAAAGTCATCTGAACAGATTTGTGCAGTCCTATTTCTGGTTTCTCTATTCTGTTCCATTTATATATGGATCCATACCTCCACCAATATCACACAGTCTGCAATTCTATAGCTAGATAATGTCTGAAAATTAAATAGCTTGATTCATCCTTTTCAAAATTGTATTGCCTATTCTAGTTCCTTTACTTTTCCATGTTTATTTTAGAATAGTCTTTCTGTTACCCAGGAAAAATGTTGTCTGGCTTTTGATAGTAATCATTTTATCAATCTGGGGAGAACATATATTTTTACAATGTTGAGTCATCCAATACATAAACATAGTTTTTCTCCCCATTTATTTAGATTTTCCTGACTTTCTTATCAACATTATGCAATATTCAGTAAATAAATTCTGTAAATGTTTTGCTAGAAATACATGTAAGTACTTCTTTTTTTGAGCAATGGTAAATATTACTGTATTTTTAATTTTAGACTCCATTATTAGCAGTATACAAATAAATAATATGCATTTTTAAAATTTTTATCTTGCATCTCACAACCTTGTTGAATTCATGTATTAGTTCTTTGATATTAATTTTGTAGATTCCTTGGGATTTTCCATGCAAACATTTTGTTATCTGCAAATAGAGACTTTTTTCTTTGTTTCTAATCAGTATACTTTCTATTCCCTTTCATGTCTTATTGTGGCTAATGAGAACATCCAGCACTAAGGTGAATAAGATTGGTATGATTGGATATGCTTGCCTTCTTCCAATCTTAAGTGAAAACATTTAGTCATTCAACAATAAGTATAATGTTAACTGTTGAATTTTGTTAAATATTTTCATCTATTGATATATTTATATGATCTTTCTTCTTAAATCTGTTGATATAGTGGATTTCATTGATGCATTTTCAAATGATAAACCAGCTTTGCATACTTGAAAGAATACCACCTGGACTTGGGATATTACATTTTTATGTATTGCTGAAACTGATTTGCTAATATTTTAATGACAAGTTTTTTGCCTAAATTTGTAACATTACTTTTTTTTTCTCCCTTCTCCTTTTGATATCATTATGGTACTGACCTCATTAAATATACTGGGAAGTGTTTCATTTTGGTTGAATATTGGTTGTTTGTGATTTTCAAGAAATTGGTTCATTTTTTCTATGTTGTTAAATTTGTGTGCATAGTTATTTATGGCAGTCTTTCTAGATCTTTAATTCATTTTGAGTTATCTTTTGTGAATGGCATTAAATATGGATCTAGTTTCTTTTTTTCTTTTTTGCGTAAGTCTATTCAGTTTTCCCAACACCATTTGTTAAACAGGCTTTCTTTTCTCCATTGTATGGTACTGACTCCTTTGTGAAAAACTAACTGACCACATCTGTGTTGATATATCTCTGTGCTTTGTATTCTATTCCATTGATCTGAGTTTCTGTTTTTGCTCAAACACCATACTGTTTTGATTAATGTTGCTGTGTAGTATTGTTTGAGGTCAGGGATTGTGATACCTCAATTTTTCATCTTTTCTCTCAGTTTGCTTTAGCTATTCAGGGTCTTTTGTAGTTCCATACAGATTTTCTAAAAGCCTGTTCAATTTTTTTGAAAAAGTCATTGACATTTTGATAGGTATTGCATGAAATCTATAAACTGCATTAGGTAATATGACCATTTTTAATGATGTTTATTTTTCTAATTCATGAGCACAGAATACCTTTCCATTTTTTGTGTCTTATTTCCTTTAGCAAAGTCTTACAGTTTTTAATATATAGGTCTTTAACTTCCTTTGTTAACTTTACTCCCAATTTTTTGATTGTTTTCTTTATTTCCATTTCTTTTGACACATTGTTTGCATTTAGAAATGTAACTGATTTTTGTTTATTGGTTTTGTATCTTCACAGTTCACTGTATTCATTTATTATTTCTAGAAGTTTTTTGAAGGTTATATAAATATTCTATATGTTTATATGTATGTTACATTATACATATATATATATATATATATATATATATATAATCATGTCATCTGCAAAAAGTGACAGTTTTATTTCTTTTCCAGTTTGGGTTTTTTTTAATGTATTTTTCTTAACTACTTGCTTTGGATATCATCCTATACTATACTGAACAATTGTGACAGTGGATATTCTTACCTTGTTCCTAATCTTAGCAGAACTACATTTTTCTTACCATTGAGTATGATGTTGGCTGTGGGTTTGTTATATATGACAATTGTAAGTCTCATATAGTTCAATTTATTCCCATTTTATTGAGATTTTTTTAATCATATCTGGACATTGAATTTTGTTGAATGTCTTTTTGGCATCTATTGAAATGATCATATGATTTTTATATTCCTTTTGTTGATCTGGTGAATGTCACGCATAGGTTTGCATATATTGAACCAGCCTTGTATCCTTAGGATGAAACCTACTTGACTGTGGTGGATAATTATATTCTTAATATGTACCTGTATTTGGGTTGCCAGTATTTTGTTTAAGATTTTTGCATCTAAATGGCCAACAGGCATATGACAAAATGTTCAACATCACTTGCAATCAGGGAAATGCAAATCAAAACTACAATGAGATATCATCTTACACCAGTGAGAATGGCACATATTAAAAAAATTAGCAACAACAAATGTTGGCAAGGATGTGGAGAAAAAGGAACTCTCCTGCACTGCTGGTGGGAGTGCAAACTGTTCCAACCACTATGGAGAGCTGTGTGGAGGTTCCTCAGTCTGCTAAAGATGGAGCTTCCATATGATCCAGCAATTCCACTCCTAAGTATTTACCCAAAGGACACAGAAACATTAATTCAAAAGGGCACCTGCACCCCTGTTTATTGCAACACTATTTATAATAGGTAAGCTATGGAAACAACCCAAATATCCAAAAATAGATGACTGGATCAAGAAGATGTGGTACATATACACAATGGAATATTACTCAGCAATCAAAATAAGATAAACTCATGCCATTTGCAGCAACATGGATGGAGCTGGAAGGGATCATGCCCAGCGAAATAAGCCAGAAAGAAAAAGAAAAATACTGGATGGTCTCACTCATAGCAGGAATTTAGAAAACCTAAATAAGAGACCAGGAAAAAGACTAATTATAATAAAGTGAAAATCAAAATCAACAAGCAACTATAAACCAGAGATACACTACGGGGGTGGGGGGAGAAGGGAGTAGGATAAAAACAAGGGGGGTGGGAATTGTATGGGGACTATAACCAAGATGAAAATGCATACATTGTGCAAAAATGAAAAATGTTGTATGAAATATATAAAATTAGGAGGGGGGCGGAGCAACATGGCGGCGAGGAGACGCTGCGAGTAAGATCTCCCATTAAAAAAAGTTAATAGGGAGGAAAAGCGGCAGGTCCCAGTGAGAAGTGGGACACTTAAACGGGTGACGCCAGCGAACTGCCCGAAGAAGAAAGTGGCCATAAAAGAGGACTAGAAGGGAGGGAAGCGCAGAACCCTGCTCCCCTCCCCCGCCCACAGAGGCGGCACTCTCCGACCGGCAGAGAGGAGGAAACAACACACCAAAACGGCCCACAAGAACAAACGACGCAGCAAGCGGGACTGTGAGTGGAAAGGAACTATTGCAGCCACCACACCCCGTGAACGGGAGCTGAGGCGAACCCTGCAGGATCCGCCGCGGCGGTGAGCGAACGGCTCCTGGCGCCATTAGAGAAGAACAAAGACCCCGGGAGACCCGCACACAGCCCGGGCTGCCGGTAAGCTGGCGCGGAAACGCGGCGCGCTCGGGGAGCTTGAAAAGCAAGTGCAGACCTGGATCGCGGCTGCCCAGGTCCCCGCGCCTGCGACCTAGGCTTGCGGGAGACGACCTAGGCTTGCGGGGAGACGCGCGGAGGTCCTCACTGAGGTGAAGGTCCCTCCCTGAGTGAGCAGGAACCAGGCGCCCAGGCACGGGAGCTGTGCAAAAGGCGCCATTCCCGCGCCACTGAACTGGGCTACAGCCCGCGTCCTGGAACTGAGGGCTTTGAACTGAGACCCGGGGCACGAAAATTCGGGGCGTGGGTTCTCCACGACGGTGGGGCACAAGGCAGACACAGCACCCCAAAGCTGTTGAGGTGTACCCTACCATTCCCGCTCTGTTCTCTGTCCCACGGGGTGGGGGGAGGCGAAAAACAGCCCCCCAAGGACAATAGGAGAGATCTCTGGCGCCACCTAGCGACCAGGAAAAAAAAGTCACTAACACCCTATAAAACAGGACATTTCTTAAGACTGCTTGAAAAGGGCAGAAGGTTTCTGGAGGACCCAGTGGCCAGCCGGGAAGTTATTCCACGCCAGGCCCCTTCCGACCAGCAGTCTGAGCCCACAGAGGGAGCAGGCACCCACGTCCGGGGCAGACCGGGTGCGCAGAAGAGTGTGCCTGAAACCGGAGGCGCAGGGACTGCATCCCGCTTCGCCATTTGAGAACAGGGACATTTCTTCAGTAAAAACTGCCTAAAACCAGCAGAAAGCTCCCCCAGAAGACAGAGATGGCTCCTGGAAGAGCCAGAGGGGAGCGGAGAAGTTCACCCAAGATGTCAGTCAGTCCGAGCAACACAGTGTCCCAACGCATACGACAAATTAGAAAACAGACAGTAGGGAGTAGAAGAACCACACGCAACCTAAAAACTCCTCAGGAAAGAAGCACACCACAAAAAGAAAACCACTCCCAGATTGCAACGACAGCAACTTGGAAGAACTTCTGAGCCTTCCAGAAAGAGAATTTAAAATTGCCATGATTAAAAAAGTGATAGATCAGAAGAAGGAAATTGAGTCCCTAAAGAGGGAAGTAAGAGAAATGCAGGAGATCAAAGAATTAATGGAGGAACTAAAGAACTCTGGGAAAAGCAATGAAAGCAGAATAGATGAAATGGAAGAACGAATAAGTAATCTTGAAGACACAGAAATAAAAAGAACCAAAACAGAAAAGGAAAGAGAAGTACGAAGGAAAAAGAATGAAGAAAGACTTCGGGAACTATCTGACTCCATGAGGAAAGGAAATATAAGAGTTATAGGAATTCCAGAAGGAGAGGAGAGAGATGTAGGAACAGAGAAAATATTCATGGATATAATTGAAGAGAACTTCCCAAATGAGAAGAAGGAGCTGAAAATTGATATACAAGAAGCAAGAAGAACACCAAACTTCCACGACGAAAGGAAAAACACAGCAAGACACATAATAATAAAGCTCCCAAGAATCCAGGACAAGGAAAAAATAATGAAGCTGACAAGAGGGAAGAAACAGATAACATTCAAAGGAAAACAATCAGGCTGACATCAGACTTCTCTGAAGAAACACTACGGGCAAGGAGAGAGTGGAGGGACATAGTCAACAGACTCCAAGAAAACAGATGCCAACCAAGAATACTCTATCCCGCAAAGCTCTCTTTCCTCCATGAAGAAAGAATATGGACCTTCCCAGACAAAGAGAAACTCCGGAATTTCATTGCGACTAAACCCCCACTCCAAAAAATACTACAAGGAATCCTAAAGCCAGAACCTCAGAGGGACGAATAACAACGAAAGAAGACCAAAAAAAAAAAAAGTTATTAAAAGAATAAATAAATAAAATCAAAGGAAAGACAAACATAATGGCAAATACAGATGCTAACATATCAATATTAACTCTAAATGTAAATGGACTAAACTCTTCAATAAAAAGACACAGAGTTGCAGCCTGGATTAAGAAACAAAACCCAACCTTTTGCTGTCTCCAGGAAACACATTTAGCTACAAAAGATAAAAATAGGCTCAAAGTCAAAGGATGGAAAACAATCCTACAAGCAAATGGGCCAAAAAAGAAAGCAGGAACAGCTATACTTATATCAGATAAAACAGACTTCAAACTCAAAAAAATAAAAAGAGACCCCAATGGTCACTACATTATGATTAAGGGGACAATACTTCAAGAAGAAATAACACTCATTAACATATACTCACCAAACGAAAGAGCACCAAAATATATCAGACAACTGTTGTCCTCTCTGAAAACAGACATCAGAGAAAACACATATGTAGTGGGAGATTTCAACACACCACTATCAACAATGGATAGATCAACAAGACAAAAAATAAGTAAAGAAACTAAAGCTCTAAATAAGGACCTAGAGCATTTGGGCTTAACAGACATCTATAGAACACTAAACCCAAAAAAAACGGAGTACACATTTTTCTCAAGCGCACACGGATCATTCTCCAGGATCGATCACATACTGGGGCACAAGACAAACATCAACAGATACACCAAGATTGAAATCATAACAACCATCTTTTCTGACCACGAAGGCATCAAACTAGAAATAAATCATAAAAAGAAGGCAAGGAACTATCCTACCTCATGGAGATTAAAAGCCACACTACTGGAAGACCACTGGACTAATGAGGAGATCAAAGAAGAAATTAAAAAATTCTTTGAATTGAATGACAAGGAGGACACCAATATCCTAAATGTATGGGATGCAGCAAAAGCAGTAATAAGAGGAAAATATATAGCAATAGAAGCTCACATCAAAAAACAAGAAAGAACTCAAAGAAACAACCTAATCTCGAAGCTCAAAGATCTAGAAAAAGAACAACAAAAACCCCAGAACCAGTAGAAGAAAAGAAATAATAAAAACCAAAGCAGAAATAAATGAAATTGAAACTAAAAAAACAATCCAAAAGATCAATGAAACCAAGAGCTGGTTCTTTGAAAAAATAAATAAAATAGACAAACCCCTAGCCAGGCTCACAAAGGAAAAAGGGAGAAAGCACAAATACACAGAATCATAAATGAAAGAGGAGAAATCACAACGGACACAGCAGAAATCAAAAGAATAATCAGCAACTACTATGAACAGTTATATGGAAACAAGTTCAACAATCTAGAGGAGATGGACAAATTCCTACAACTCTACAATCACCCAAAGCTAGATAAAGAAGAAATAGAACACCTAAACAGACCAATTACAAGCAGCGAAATTGAAATGGTAATTAAAACCTCCCCAAAAACAAAAGCCCAGGACCTGATGGATTTACAAATGAATTCTACCAAACATTCAGAGACGAATTAGTGCCTATCCTTCACAAACTCTTCCAAAAAATTGAGAAGGAAGGGACAATACCAAACACGTTCTATGAAGCCAATATTACACTAATACCAAAACCGAATAAGGACAACACAAAAAAGGAAAACTATAGGCCAATCTCCCTAATGAACACTGATGCAAAAATCCTCAATAAAATTTTAGCTATCAGAATCCAACAATGTATCCATAAGATAATTCACCACGACCAAGTTGGATTCATTCCAGGGGCACAAGGATGGTTTAACATCCGAAAATCAATCAACGTTATCCAACACATCAACAAAAAGAAATATAAAAACCATATGATAATATCAATAGATGCTGAGAAAGCTTTCGACAAAGTGCAACACCCATTCATGATAAAAGCCCTTGAAATTCTTGGGATACAAGGAACATACCTCAACATCATAAAGGCCATCTATGACAAGCCAACAGCCAGTATCATTCTCAATGGTGAAAAGCTGAAAGCAATTCCATTAAGATCTGGAACAAGACAAGGATGTCCACTCTCACCACTGCTTTTCAATATAATACTGGAAGTCCTAGCCAGAGCAATAAGACAAGAGAAAGACATCCAAGGAATCCAAATAGGAAAAGAAGAAGTCAAACTATCACTATTTGCAGATGATATGATAATATACATAGAGACCCCAAAATCTCCACAGAAAAACTAATTCAACTCATCAATCAATTCAGTAAAGTGGCAGGATACAAAATCAACACGCAAAAGTCAGTAGCCTTCCTATACACAAACAATAAATCTGAAGAAGAAGAAATAAAAAAACCACCCCTTTTATTATCGAAACAAAAAAAATCAAATATTTGGGAATAAATCTAACAAAAGAGGTAAAGGACCTATACAAAGAAAACTATAAAACACTGTTAAAAGAAATAGAAGAAGACACAAAGAAATGGAAAGACATCCCCTGCTCATGGATTGGAAGAATAAACATTATTAAAATGGCCATCCTACCAAAAGCAATATACAGATTCAATGCTATTCCAATCAAAATCTCAATGGCATTCTTCAAAGAAATAGAACAATTATTGATGAAATTCATATGGAATCACCAAAAACCCCGAATAGCCAAAGCTCTCCTGAAAAAAAAGAAGGAAATGGAGGCATCACACTCCCAGACTTCAAACTATACTACAAAGCCATAATCATCAAAACTGCATGGTATTGGAACAAGAACAGACATACAGACCAATGGAATCGAATAGAAAATCCAGAAATAAACCCACAGATTTATGGTCAACTAATCTTTGACAAAGGAGCAAAGACTATGCATTGGAGCAAAGAAAGTTTGTTCAATAAATGGTGCTGGGAAAACTGGGTCGCTACATGCAAAAGAATGAAGCTTGACCACTACCTCACACCATACACAAAAATCAACTCAAAATGGATTAAAGAACTAGACATAAGACCTGAAACCATAAAATACATAGAAGGAAATATAGGCGAAACACTACGGGATTTGCACATCAAAGACATCTTTACAGACACATCACCCAAAGCAGTGATAGTGAAGACAAAGATAAACAGCTGGGACTACATCAAATTAAAGAGCTTCTGCACAGCAAAAGAGACAATAACAAAAACAAAGAGAAACCCCACCAACTGGGAGAACATTTTTGCACCCAACACTAATGATAAAGGACTGATCACAAAAATCTGCAAAGAGCTGATGAGACTCAGCAACAACAAAGAAAATAATCCAGTCAAAAAATGGGCAGAAGAGCTAAAAAGAAACTTCTCTGAAGAGGAAATGCAAATGGCCAACAGACATATGAAAAAATGTTCAACATCACTTGTAATCAGGGAAATGCAAATCAAAACTACCATGAGATACCATCTCACACCAGTGAGAATGGCACATATTAAAAAAACTAGCAACAACAAATGTTGGCGAGGATGTGGAGAAAAAGGAACTCTTGTGCACTGTTGGTGGGAGTGCAAACTGGTCCAACCACTATGGAGAGCTGTGTGGAGATTTCTGGACCTACTAAACATAGAGCTTCCATATGATCCAGCAATTCCACTCCTAGGTATTTACCCAAAGGACACAGAAACATCAATTCCAAAGAGCACCTGCACTCCTATGTTTATAGCAGCACTGTTTACAATAGCTAAGCTTTGGAAACAACCCAAATGCCCAAAAATATATGACTGGATCAAGAAGATGTGGTACATATATACCATGGAATATTACTCAGCATTCAAAAAAGATAAACACATGCAATTTGCAGCAACATGGATGGCACTGGAAGGGATCATGCTCAGCGAAATAAGCCAAAAAGAAAAAGAAAAATCCCGGATGGTCTCACTCATAGCAGGAATCTAGAAACTTAAATAAGGGACCAGGAAAATGAATATAAGAAAGTGAAAATCAAAATCAACAAAAAACTATGAACCAGAGACACTTTTTGGGGGGTGGGGGGCGGGAGGGGAAGGATTGGGGTCAGAATGGGGCGTTTGCAATTGTATGGGGAATATAAAATAAAATTTAATATTTAAAAAAAAAAAAAAAAAAAAAAATTTATATGTACATACATCCCTAGGTTAAATCAAGCACCGGGCCTAATGTAGAAAATAAAATACTCATCATTTAAAAAAAAAAAAAAAAAAAAAAAAAAAAAAGAATATATAAAAAAAAAAAACACAAGAGATGACAATAAAAAATAAATAAATATTTGAGTAAACCCTAAAAAATTTTTTTTTTCATCTATGTTCATGATGGATATCAGCCTACAGTACTTTTTTTTTTTTTATTTTGCACTGTCAGGTAATGTTGACCTCATAGAATGTGTTGGGGAACTTTCTACCTTTTTTAATTTTTTTGAAGAGTTTGAGTTGGATAGGTATTAGATCCTTTGTGAAGGTTTGGTAGAATTCACTGGAGAAGCAATCTGGTCCTGCGTTTTTCTTAGGGAGACTTTTTGTCAATCTTTTAATTTTTGTCCTTGTGTATTAGACTGTTTATGCTGTATATTTCACCCAGATTCAGTTGGAAAGCTGTATGAATCTAAAAATTTGTCCATTTTTCTAGGTTGTTCAGTTTGTTTGTTTCAAGATATTTCTATTAATTTCTTATGATCTTTGGATTTCTGCAGCATCTGCTGCAATTTCACCTCATTTCTGATGCTATTTGAGTTTTCTCTTATCTTTTCTTTGTAAGCCTAGCTAAGGACAGATCATTTTTTTTTTCCCCCAAAGAACTGCTCTTAGTTTCACTCATCTTTTAGACTGTCATTTTCTTTTCTATATTTTTATTTCTGCTCTAATTTTCATTATTTCTTTCCTCCTACTGATTTTTGGATTCATTTGTCTCTCTTTGTAGTTCATTCAGCAATAGGGTTAGATTGTTCAGTTGATATTTTTCTTGCTTTTTAATGTGAATGTGTATTGCTATGGACTTCCCTTGTAGTACTGCTTTTAGAGTACTGCTTTTTGAAATTTCCATTTTCGTACTGTTTTGTAGAGTATCTGTTAGGATCTGGAGGTTGGGGCTCTCCATTTTCATTAGTTTCCAGATTTTTTGTTGTTGTTGTTCCTTAACCCAGGAATTGTTCAGAAGCATTTTGTTTATTCTCCATGCTTTTGGTTCATATGGTTTTTGTTTGGTTATTATTTAGCTTTATGCTATTGTGATTTGAGAATGCTTGATGTAATTTCAATTAATATATTTTCTGAGACAAGTTTTGTGTCCCAGCGTATGATCTGTTCTTGTGAATGTTCCATTTACTCTTGAGAATAAAGTGTATTCATTCTTTTGGGATGAAAAGCTCTGTGGACTTCCATTAAATCTATCTAGCCCAACAATTCAAATAAGGCCTTTATTTTCATGTTAATTTTCTCTCTGGATTATCTATCCCATTCTGTCAGTGGTGTGTGGAGGTTTCTGACAGTAATTGTATTTTTGTCAATATGTTGTGGCAAGTCTGTTAAAAGTTGTTTTATATAGTTTAGTGTCCATGTGTTAGTTGCATAAATATTAATGGCAATTATGATTATGTCTCCTTTGTAAATTGTTCCCTTGATCATTATGTAGTGTCCACCATTGTCCCTGGTTATCTTTTTTTGACAGAAAGTTTAATTTATCAAATATGAAAATAACAGTTTCTGCTTTTCTTTCTGTGTTACTGGCTTGTAGTACCTTGAACCAACTTTTTATGTTAGGTTAATTTTTGTTTTTTGGTTTTAAATTGGTTTCTTGAAAACAAAATATACATGACTGATACTTTTTTCCCCAATTTGTCATACTGT
The DNA here is from genome assembly GCF_014898055.3 of Talpa occidentalis. Classification (NCBI taxonomy): domain Eukaryota; kingdom Metazoa; phylum Chordata; class Mammalia; order Eulipotyphla; family Talpidae; genus Talpa; species Talpa occidentalis. The sequence goes on from NW_023601543.1 coordinate 34,675,116, forward strand.
TTTGATTATTTAGTTTGGACAATTCACATTTAAGGTGTTTATTGATATATACTATTTATTAACAGTCATTCTATTTATATGGTTCTTGACTTTTTATTTTTATTTATTTATTTAATTTTTAAAGATTTATTTATTTATTTATACAAGCACTGGGTACAGTCAGAAGTGCGGGAGGGTGAGAGAATTCACCAGAGCCAGAGCGGGGAACAGAGCAGGCAGAAGGACCGAAGTACACTGCTGAGGGGAGCAGCGGGCGGTAGGAGAGGTCTGCGCGCCATGTGGGACCCTCCTCCGGTGGCAGGGGAGCAGCCGGGGATCGAACCGGCACTGCAGAGGCTGCGGGCAGCTTCGCAATCCAGCGCTCAACCACTGAGCCACCGAGGAGGCCCTCTACTTTCTTCTTGTTTGGTGAGTGAAGGGCAAAAATCTGAGGAAAGCCTAGTTTGGATGTAAATTCCCTTCTTTATCTGGATTACTGTAAATTCTTTTCTTTTTCTTTGATTTTTGATAATTTAACAATGATGTGTCTTGATGTAGTTTGTTTTGCATTTAAAAATTTGTGTGATGTCTCTGCTTCCTGGGCATATATGCTTATTTCATTCCTTAAGTTTGGAAATACTTAGCTATTTTATCTTCGAATTGTGTCTCTGCTAACGTCTCTTCTCAATTTATGGAATACTATCCTTTGTGTTTCTTCTTCTATTTAATGATATTTATCAAAGAATTTCCTCATTTATTCCTATGTTCTGTTTCTCTTATAATTGGGTTATTTGTACATTTGAGTTTTGTATTTTTGCAATTATTTCTTCTACCAGTTTATTTTTGTGGCACTTTATATATTTTCATTTAATTCAGAGACTCTTTTGTGCTCTTTTAATATTTTCAATAATTTTGCAAAGATCTCTCTTTTATCCTGGATTTAATTGCTAAGACTTTGCATCTGCTTATCTCCCTTTCACTGACCTTTTAGTAACTCAGTTAGCATTTTTAATACTGTTTTCAAGTTGTCTGATAAGATCTCTAGTTCTATATCCTTTATATATGACCCAGAATTTCTGATTTCTTTTTACTTTTCCAGCTTGTGTTCAAATGTTACTTGTTTTCCACCTTAGTGTTGGTTTTGTTTTTTTTTTTTAATGGTGGGGCATCGCAAGTTTAGTTTTGTTTGTTTCACTTTTTAGTTTACCTTTGTGTATGGTGGGGGTAGGAGGGAGTGTCTGAGGCTTAAATACTTAGTCTTTGTTTTTTTGAGGAGTGAGTTTGTCACCTCTCCCTCTTCTCTATCTACAGTAAGCTTTGAGTCTTCTGGTGAGGGGGTTTAGTTCTGGTCCACAGGGCTCCAGCTCCAGGACTCATTTGAGTCTGGCAGGCAGGGGCACTAGAACAAGGTTTGTGCTCAGTTGCTCAGCTGTGATCATAAGCAATGGTAACCACCACAGCCACTGTTACTGCCATCCCACCAAAGGGCCAGAGCTGTAAGTGCTATGTGCTCACTTGATATTTTCTAAGAGAGTGTTTAGTTCTCTTTCTCACCAGTTCCTTTCTCTGCTGTTGGGCCTTAGATCAAATCTTGCTTGATTCCTCTCAAAGATTCTTTGATCTTTTACTTCTAAGATGGAATAGGGGGATTGATTTCCTTGCCTGAGCTGGTAACAGAACCCCCAGTGTCCTGGACGTGCACTTGCAGTTAATTGCACTCCCTTTCTGAAAGATCCCTCTGGGGAAATTCACCATGCCCCAGAGTGTCTTGTAGGACCATTGATGGCCAATCTCTAGCACATTCTGCTAGCTAGAGTGACTACTTTCTTGACCATACGTCCCTTCAAAGTCTCCTTCTTAGTAGTCCCTCTAGGCAATAAAATATGCATATATAATTCATCTCACCCTACTTTTGCTACATAAAGTTATACATGAAAACATGACTTATCTCAGTCTTTTTTTTTTTCTTGTTTATGTCTGTTGACCATTTTGATTTGCAGGTTTTGTGGTGTCCTATCTGGAATATATGGAAATAAAAAGGAAACCCAGTTAATTTACCATAGTACAATTCGAGAAATTTTGAGTTCACTAGATAGGCCCCCTTTTCATTTCCAACTTTCACAGATATTTAATAATTACTAAATTACTTCTGGGTTATGTAGTTGTATTTAGGGAGCTTAAGCAGGGAAAGTGAGCCTCTACCAACTTTCTCAGGCTATAATGCACATACTAACACAGAGATTTGATCCTTGATATTCATGGTGGCTTTCTGTAAATTTGCCACAAATGCTGAAGTAGGCAACTGTTGTTAGGGAAAAATAAAAGGTTAGGGTACTATAGACCAGATTTGACAACCTATCAAAAAATAACCTTATATTATATGTTCCTGTTTCTTTTTTTAAAGATTTATTTATTTAGGCATACAAGAGCTGGGGTGCAGGCCAGAGGTGTGTGGGGTGAGAGGATTCACTAGAGACAAAGTGGGGAACAGAATAGGCAGACTAACTGAAATAAACTGCTGAGGGGAGCAGTGGGAGAGACAGGAGAGGTCTGCTGTGCCATGTGGGTTGCTCCCTGGCCGGCTGGGGATCCAACTGGTGCTGCAGTGGCTGCAGATATCTTCGCTTCATCGGTTGCTTCTTAACCCCTTGCGCCACCAGGGAGGCCCTGTATGTTTCTGTTTAAAGACACCTCATTTAATATATATTGTTGATTCATGAACATTGAACTCCAAGCCAACAGCACTATAGCTCTGCCTCAACACAGTTTATCTAATATACTTTAAGCTTATCGAACATCTGTGCAAAACACATCAAGACTTACTTGCACTTAAGAACAATAGTCAGAACTTCAGCACTATGCTTGGGGATCATTTTAAACAACGAAATCACTAACAAAAAATTGTGGGATTAAAAAGACTGAAAGACACTAGTTTATAGTATGAGAACTGAAATAGAAGGCAAAGTATTGCCTTTTACAATCTCTACAAGGAGGGTATACCTTGGGTCACTAAATTTTACACTGCTCTGCTCTATTGTAAAATATCAACAAATGAATGTGAAAATATTGTATTGATTTGGGGATTACAAAAAATATTAGTGAATAGATAAATTTGGAAAAAACAGAATCTACAAATAATTAGATAGACTATATATATTTAGGATTAGAAGTAGAATTATACATATTTTATGTTTAGACATAGCATATATATATAAAAATATAATTTATTTCTATTATTATATTTAAATTATTTATATTTATTATATTTAAATTATTTATATTCACATATAAATTTATATGTATACCATATATAAGTATATATTTGCATTATATATAAATACATTTGCAAAATATTTATACTATATATACTATATAAATATATACTATATAAATTTATATATACTATATAATTTATATATACTATATAAATATATTTATATTTGCACCTCACTATTATTACTATTATTGTAGATGTTACTATTATTCTATATAGTATTCATTTATTACATTTCTTCTTTTTCCTCAATTCATTTTAGAATGACCTTGGACATTACTTCTCACTCCCTTTCTCACTCCTTTTAGCTTGTTCTGGGACCATAATTACACATATGGCAAAATTTTTCTATCTGTCCCGCATTTCTCTTATGAACACTTCTGTATTTCCTATGCTTCAGCCTGGATATTTTCCCTTATTTGCAGTACATTAATTGTTTCTGTTGTTATAGCCAATCTGTTGTTATACTTTCTAATTTTTGGAGACTTTTTAAAAATTTGTTATAAATTGAAGTTTCCTAGTGAAATTTTCCATTTTGTTTTTTATTGTCCGAGACATACAGATCACAGGTATTTCATACTTTAGCTTATATTACATCAATATGTCAGTCATTTGTAAATAATATTTGCATTATCCATTTTTTCTTTTTATTCAATTTATTATCTATCATACCCGTTTATTTTAGCTTAAAATACTAGAAAACATATATGATAAATATTTTATATTCTGTGTGTTTTCTTTCCAGAGAAGGTTCTTGTTACTTCTGATAAGCAGATAAAAGGGTAACAAATTATCTTAATCCAATCAGGGCCTGAGATTACTGGGTTTTGGTGTCAGGTTTTTAAAAAAAAAAAATTATTTATTCATACAAGAACTGGGATACAAGCCAGAGGTGGGGATGGGGGCGGTGAGAGGATTCACCAGATACAGAGCAGGGAACAGAACAGGTAGATTGACTGAAATACACTGCTGGGGGAGCAGCAGCCAGCGAGACAGGAGAGGTCTAGCAGCATCATGTGGGTAGTTCCCTGGGTGGGGATCGAACTCATGCTGCAGAGGCTGCGGATAGCTTCATAATTCTGTGCTTAACCCCTAGACCACCAGGGAGGCCCAGGCTCAGCTTTTTAAAGTTTTTCCGAACTCTGTTTCATCTCTACTTCTAGGTGTAGTCCTCCCTGGGTACCTGCCGAGATACAGAGGTTTCAATGGGGCCTTCCTTCCTCAGCAAATGGTAAACTATAATTACTGTCTTTGTAAGACTATCTGGAAGGTTTCATTCTACTCTTCAGACTATTCCTATTGTTTTTTACTTTCTTGCTTGCACAGTTAAAGAGTTTGGCTAATGCTTAGAGAGGAAAATATACTGTATATCAGACTCAGCTCGTTGTTCGTCCCTTCTTGTTGGCGCCTTGCCCTGTGACATCGGGACATTTCCTCCTTCTGGGATTAGCTGTGCTCCTTCTGTCCAGTGTGCATGACGACCTCCGGCGCACCAAATAAGGTCATGTGTGTAATCATTGGCTAGGCACTGTTGGCCTGCTTCTTCCGCTTTTCCCCAGCTATAAAGCCCCGCTGAAACCAAAAATAAATGAGACATGCTTTAGCTGAACCGAGTGTACGTGTCTCCCTCCGTGGTGTACCCCTGTTCTTTCAGGTCGCTGCTCTCCCCCCGAGAACCTCGTTGATCAGTCCGCAGGCTCGGACACCTTCTCATTAATTCTTCTGGGCTGTTCAAAGTAGACGCATACTCCAATTTTCATCTCTCTTGAACCACAAGTTTGCCAAAAGTTGTACTAGTTTCCCTGCTTTTTGTCAGCAGGCCTGTGTTCTGGCTTTCTGCCAAAATAGCAGACTATGAATAAGCAAATGTTATACAATTCCAGCTCACTACTCTGTGACTCTCACCTCTCTGTGATTCCTCACAGACTTTTTGCTCAGCAGTTGTTTAAAACATTCAAATATATTTTTAATCATTTTAGCCAGCTTTTTTTCTGTTTGAGTGGCAACATTGGTCAACCTCAAAATACCCTATCATAGTCTGAAGAAGTCTCAAGACTTGTTTATTTTTTATACACTTTTAAAGGTATCTTTTGTTATTCTCCTAACCTAAAATTATGCCTTTTTCTTTATAACAAATTTTTATACCAATCAAACAAATTTGTGTATACATGACAGTAATAACTATGTATTTTAATTATTCTATAAGGATAGACATTTTATAATTTGCTGAATTTATTCACTTTTATTAGTTTCATTCACATAAAACAATGCCAAGTACAGATTTTGAGAGAAAGTTGGCAATTTCCTCCATTTGTTTTCATCAGCTATCGATGTACATTGTCACTGTGAGAAGACCTAATGACTAGTTACAACACCAACTCTTCTTAGATAGGGACTGAAAACCATATACTGAAGTAATGAAATTAACTGGAGAATTTTAAAATGGTGTAAATTTCATAGAACTTTACATATCATAGATTAATGTTTGGTGACAGTTGTGAAATTAATTTGTTTAGCAGGAAGAGTTTCTGGTAGTATCAGCTAGTCTTCCTTCTCAACTGCCTCCTATTACCTTTAATTATGATGAAAAATTAGAAAATGATAAAGTTTACATAGAATAATTTTCATTTGAGGAGAATGCTAATGAATATCCAAAAAGCAATTTTTTATAAGATTTATTTATTTATGCATACAAGAACTGGGGTGCAGGCCAGAGATGTGGGTGGGGGGGTAAAAGGATTCACCAGAGACAGAGAGGGGAGCAGAGCAGGCAGATATACTGAAACACTGCTGAGGGGAGCAGTGGGCGAAACAGAAGAGGTCTGCTGTGCCATGTGGATCACCTCCCTGGCCGGGGATCGAACTCCTGCTGCGGTGGCTGTGGATAGCTTCATAGTGCTGTGTCTTAACCCCTTGCACCACCAGGGAGGCCCCAAAAGGCAAATTTTTTTTTTAATCTGTTTTTTTTTTTTTTTTTCTTAAAGATTTATTTATACAAGCACTGGGTACAGTCAAAAGCGTGGGAGGGTGAGAGGATTCACCAGAGCCAGAGCGGGGAACAGAACAGGCAGACTGATGAAATACACTGCTGAGGGGAGCAGCGGGAGTGGCAGGAGAGGTCTGTTGTGCCTTGTGGGACCCTTGCCAGTGGCTGGGGATCAAACCGGCACTGCAGAGGCTGAGGGCAGCTTCACAGCCCAGCATTCAACCGCTGCGCCACCAGGGGAGGCCCAAGGCAAAAATTTTAAGATGAATTCAAATTAAGTCAAAATTGCTGGCAAAAATAATGAATGAATGGACCATGTGTAGGATCAGGTAACAAAAGCTCATTCCCTTAATTCACTCCTTTGCATATTTACTCTCCTATAAAAATTTAGTTTTCTTAAATGAATGTCAATTTAGTCTTTAATCTTTTAGTTTTGTATCTCATCCAACCTGAATTACAAAGAATTTGATGAGTGTCAAAGTTATTGGACAATCATCTTGAAAAGAATGTGAGTGCTTTGTTTTAATTTTTTCTCCTGTACATATTTCCACTATCTAAAATGTTGTATTATTAGCAAGAAGTTCTGATAATATCATTAAAATCTTAACTGATTAATTTTGCTTTTCATTATATAAATAAGAATATAAATCAGTTATATATTATGTTTATAATATATATTATTCCCTCCATGAACATATATAAGTTGTTAATATATAGAATGACATAGCCTTTCTATTTCTGTTAACATTACTTTAGAGAATTTAAACCAAATCTCCCCACAGCACTAACTTTTCATAATAGAACTACTTACAGAAAAATAAATGGTGTCATTTGGTGAAAGTTATGCTTTTGAATTAACTAAATAGCAACTGAAGTCCTCGAGGATTCTAGCATATTATGACCCTGCCCTGCCAATCTGTTTAGCTACTGACGCTTCACCATATGGGGTCAGAACGGTGATTTCTCATATAATGCCAAATGACCTAGAAAAGCCTGTAGCATTTTCATTGTGAACACTTACTAAAGAATTAGGCACAGATGCAGAGGTTATACCTTATATGTTAGGATTTGTTGTCATTATATTATTAAATGTCACTTCTATGTATACACTGGTCATCATGGGAAAATCCAGGGTGCTGAGACTTTAACTTCTATTTTGGTGTTTCTCAATGCAAAATGTCTGACTTTTGTTTGATCTTTGTAGTTTATAGTGTTGCACATAATATTCTATAATGAAGAATTAGAAGAAAAAGCCTTTCAACAGAGTATTATTAGCCAACAATTTTCTGAGAAACACCTTCCTCTAAGATGGAGATAGATCTTGGATATAAATATGGTAGTGGAAAAATTTACAGAACATTTAATAGGTTTTAATAATCACTTTTTCTACATACTTGCACATATACCATAATTATTTCACAATATCATGTGAAAAAGCATCTCCAAAGCAAATAAATGGTACACAAGATGCCAAAGAACATGTACAAGACATCAAGATAATACGGTTTCTGTGTTTACAGGATTGTCAGTGAGAACAAAGTCAATAAACACAGTGAATATTCGACTTTATAGACAATAAAGGGCAAATGTTCAGTGCAATGTACTTAAAAAAAAAAAACCAGGTATCTAGTTTCAATGAAGGGGAACAGAAGGTGTTGCTCTACCTAATATTACATTTCACTTTGAAATCAAGCAAATTAGAAGCTAAATAACAAATGTGATTACCAGTGACATTAAGGAGGTTTTTCTTAGGGTCAGAAAAGCCAAGAAAATGCAGACAATTAGCACGCATAAGCTTGAGTTTAGTTTAATTAAAATAAATGGTAAGGATGAAATGAGTGCTCTGTATGTGCAAGTGGGCGGGTAGTTGAGTCACAGACTTATTAATCTGGCTTTGATTAAGAAGCCATAGACATTTTTTTCACCCATTGCACCATGCTTTTCCTTTAATTTTCTTTTCTTTTTAAATTTTATTTTGTTTCTCCTTTCATCATCTGTTTTTTAATGATGCACAACACTTCTGACCTTGGTCTCTCCTTATAAACACAATACCTCTACAACAAATGCTCACAATAAAATTATACTCTTGAAAATAAACTCTCGAGTGAAAGCTAGTCAGTATTCCCCATCTTTAAGAATCATGAAATCTATTCATGATATGAGAGTGTAAGAGAAGAGAGGTTATCCTGAATTAATACTCCCAGTTCAGAAATTCGGCCAAATCCCTAGTGATGAGTAAACTATCACTTCATTTGCAAATAGCTTGGTGGTGTCTTGTTCTACATGATTTTGTATCTAGTGAGCCTGCAAAATACATAAGTTCCACTCAAATACACACTAAATCTTTTCAATTTGCTGTCTGATGGGTGATTGGATAATTTCTTTTTAGCCTTGGGTTGACGTCTTACTCTCTTTCACTGATGAGAATATTATCTGTTGAATTCCGATTAGGGATTAAATTCCCCCAAAGTTTTCTGACAATGATTACAGTCCATTTTTAAATGTTATCTTAAAATTATCTGCGGTATTCATGATTAATGCAAGCACTGCAAAACTATAATAATGTTCCCTTCATTTTTGAAATGAATTAAATTGTAAGACTGGCAACTATCAATATCACCAACATTATGTAGTGGCCTTTTCTAAAGTTAAATAAATTAGCTATTTTTCTAAATTTGCCTGATTGTTTGTTCTTTCCTTAGAATGCTGTATTTCCTTGATGCTTTTTTGGATGGAAAAAAAAAAAGTGCTTTAGTGAATAAGCTAACACTTCTTTCAGCTTAAAGAAGTTTCCCTAATGAGCAAATTACTTTCTAGAAACACCACCTGGAAAAGGAAATGTAGACAACATTATGAGGATGAAAAACCTGCCCAAGTGGAAAATGTTACATGCAGAAAGGATAGTTTGCAAAAACAGAGGACTGAAGAGAAAAACTGAGCTTATTCTTTTTTTTTTAAAGGATATATTCATTTGTATTAACATTGGTTGTCAACACCATATGGATTTAGGGATATAGGTCCACAATTCATCAGATGTATATAATCACAGCCACGACAAAGGTATCCATAATCCTCCACCATAGTTCATTGAATCATGTCCTCCATTTACTCTCCACCTCCACCCTCCCTTTCAGATAACCTCAATTCTGCAGTCAGATTTCAAGGTTTTGATTTAGTTTACTCTTGGGTGTCCCTATGCCATTCCCTTCATATGCATGAAATAACTTGGTATTAGTATTTCTCCTTTGGACTTATTTTGCTTAACATAATACTCTCCAGTTCCATCAATGCTGTCACAAATGGCAAGATTTCATCTTTTTTTTTTATATAGCTGAGTAGTATTGTGTATACAAAGGACATCCTTTTTTTAAAAAAATCTAACTTTTATTTTTTTAAAAAGATCTATTTATTTATGCATACAAGAACTAGGGTACAGGCCAGAAGTGTGGGGGGTGAGAGGATTCACCAGAGACAGAGTGAGGAACAGAACAGGCAGACTGACTGAAATACACTGCTGAAGGGACTAGTGGGCCAGTCAGGAGAGGTCTGCCTTGTCATGTGGGTCACCTCCCTGGCCAGGGACTGAACTCACGCTGCAGTGAACTTGGAAAGCTTCATAGTGCTGTGTCTTAACCCCTTGCACCACCAGGGAGGTCCCGAGAGGACATCTTCTTAACTTGGCAAATCTATACACACAAGGTTGCAATGAATATAGGAGTGCATATATCCTTTCAAGTAGGTGTTTTTGTATTCCTTTTTCAAAAATTCATTTATTTTAATTGAAGCATCATTGTTCCACATTCTTGCTAGTGTCTTGCTAGTTTAGGAATTCCCCCCTCAGGTATAGTCACTGCAGCAATCCTGCTACCAAAGCACCCATGGTCCTTGACCAAAGGCCGTTGTGCCCTTTGTTGAAGTCTGGTACTATTATTGTGTTCAGATCAATTTCTGTATCTAAGTTTCTTGGTATATTTGATGTTCCTTTTTTTAGTATATATATTTTTATGTGTGTGTGTGTTTGTGTGTTAAGTCTTCCTGATATCTTGATGTATTTTCCACTCAATAATTATATAGGAAAAAAAATAATTATATAAGATACATCCCTTTCTCTTATTACACTCTTTAAGTGGAAGTTTTTTTTTTTTTTATCAGATATAAGTGTGGCTGTCTTTGGGTACCATTTTCATGTAGGAATTTGACTTTCAGCTATGTATATCTTTGGAGCTTAGGTGAGTCTCCTAGATATAGCAGAAAGTGGGTTTTCTTCTCTTGTCCAATCAGCTGCTCTGTGCCTTTTTTTTTTTAAAGATTTATTTATTTATTTATACAAGCACTGGGTATAGTCAGAAGTGCAGGAGGGTGAGAGAATTCACCAGAGCCAGAGTGGGGAGCAGAGCAGGCAGAAGGACCAAAGTACACTGCTGAGGAGAGCAGCAGGTGGCAGGAGAGGTCTGTGCGCCATGCGGGACCCTCCTCCAGTGGCCGGAGAGCAGCCGGGGATCGAACCAGTGCTGCAGAGGCTGTGGGCAGCTTCGCAACCCAGCGCTCAACTACTGCGCCACTGGGGAGGCCCTGCTCTGTGCCTTTTGACTTGTATGTTCAGTCCATTTACATAAAGGTCAATTGTTGACATGTAAGGAGTTGCTACTTTCATTTTTCTTTCATTTTTTGGTTCTATTTATTTTCTGTTCAATTTTTGTGTATTTTCTTCTGTTCAATTTAGGTAGATTAACTCATCAACTTCAAATTGAACAGTATACCTCATTAGGGAGGTTAGTGAAGGTAAGGAAAAGATGAGAAGTAGACTGAACCTTTCATATATGTATGTTACCTTTCTACTTTTAGGATAGCTCACCAAGGGCTAAAGTTATGTTTCAAAGGCCTATGTTTATGCAAATATTTAAGCATGTAGTATAGCTTAAAAATACAAATTTATGTGCTAAGTACGTAACTGTGCCAGTTTGCATGCAGAGGAACAACTTGTGTGTGGAGTAAGACACCTGAGTGCGAACACTTAACTATTGAATTTATATTACAGGATTTTAAGAAAGTGAATTTTTCCATCACATTGCCAAGATTATAGCCCCAGTGTTCTCTCCTCACAGTTATACAATGTTTTATGCTATTGATATGGTAGCCAAATTTACTTTTGCAAAGACAGATAGGCATTTTAATAGCATTCTACTTCTCCTCTATTAAGTATCCCAAGTAAAGTGATTGCTTGCGGCAGACTGCGCCTCCCATGCTGTCTCTTGACATGGTCCGGGCATTGGGGGAGACTCCTGAGAAGTGGGGAGTTCCTGTGCTCCCCTGAAGAGAGAAAGTTGTACTTCCCAGAAGAGGGGAGTTCTTGCACTTCCCAAAGAAGATCTGAACTAGGGAGTCTCCATGGCAATTCCTGCTAATGCTCTCCTCTTTGTTCTTGGTTAATGCAAAAGTAAGTTATTTATTAATTGGCATGTGAAAACCTAATTCGGACCCAGGTGACAATTGGCTTATTGTTCTTACTCATGAACTATCACAAAGGAAGTAAAAATTGTTAAAGATATAGTTAGGAAAGAAATGTTTCGGCCTTGAGAACTATGGAGAACAAACTGCCCTGAACCAGCTGTGCTTGGAAACTATAGCCTAACCTGGGGGGTACCTGTTTGCGGCAACAATACATCCCTGGTGTATGCGTAAGGCCAATAGTTCTCAGGGTGTGTGGAGGTTAGGAATTTCTAGTTAAGAGTTAGACTTCAGCAGAACTTACATAGAATTGATGAGCTACTTTAGATCACTTTGAAGTAATTGATAATAGGCTAGATAAATTGAGTACTAGAGAATGGGTTGATTTTAGTAATATAGCATAACAGTGGACTTTCATGTCTACTCCAAAATCAGGAAGGCTTGACAGGATTATTGATTGTTACTGAACATTGTAGTGTCTTAGACAATTGATTATGTTGGAAAAAGAGTTGTACCTAGGAGAGTAATTGTCCCTGTTGATTTTCTTAATCAGATTAAAGAAGTGTCCTTTTGTAGTATGAGATCAAGAGGGTCTTTGTATATTCATGAGAAAATATGTAATGATTGTTTCTGTTCTGCTTTGATGCTTATGCTGATGTAATCTCACCACTCGCCTTAAGGTATAAATAAAGACCTGCTGAGACCCTCAGTAGGAGATACTTGCACCAGAGAGGTTTTCTGTGTCTACCTCACTTCTACCTCGCTCCACTTCCCCTCAGTTCTCCGAGAGAAAACTTGGCCGACACTGTCCTCTCCTCTCTGAGACCCCTGACACAACTTCTAGCTGGAGCTGGTCTCCAGCAATTGCTATGTAAGAAAGTTTGTTATTTAGTATATACAATATAGAGTTCATGAAGAATGAGCTATGACAAAATCCTCCTGGATAAATATGGAGTTTTGTCTCAGCAATCTATTCAAAATGTCTAGCCTTTTCGCGGCAGACCTCTCCTGTCTTGCCTGCTGCTCCCCTCAGCAGTGTATTTCATCAGTCTGCCTGTTTTGCTCCTCACTCTGTCTCTGGTGAATCCTCTCACCCTCCTGCACATCTGGCCTGTACCCCAGTTCTTGTATAAATAAATGAATCTTAAAAAAAAAAGAAAATCAAAATGTCTAGCCTTTCTGTGTATGGGCATTTATTTACATAACTATCAGACTTATTTGCAAAATGTCTCTGGATTACTTTAATTATGTAGCTGAAGGCCCTCCATGACCTATAAATATTTGAGTTGGATCTTCTAAATTGCTTCATAGCTAGAATGTTTAAGGGGTTATTGTCAATTACATAGTTTTTCAATCATGTACAAAATATATTTTTGAGGAACACATTCTTTCAAAATTATGTATGTCTAGAATAAATCAATCAATGAGTGGCTTTCATGACTTAATTCCCCACCTTTTGTGACGTAAAGTATATTATTTAATCATTTGGGGCGTATTGAAGCCATATATATATATATATATATATATATATATATATGTATATGTATATCTCTTTCTAGTAGCAGTGCTAAGAGAATTAATGTTCATAAAGCACACTAGAATTCTAAGATGAAAGGTTCTAAGGAAACACAAATTATTAAACATCCCAATAAACATGCTCATCATGAAAGGTTTAGGACTCATGAGCAAGGTGCAGTTTATTCCTTGAGGTCTTGCTCAGCTTTAGTTATTATTAAAGGAAGACATTAATGTTATTGGCAGAGTCAGGTATTTTAGAAGGCTAACTCTCTCCAATGAAAGTGTAATCACACACGCACACACACGCACACACACACACCTTAAGGCAATTACTTTACTTTTTTCATCAAGAAATATCAGTATATCTCAAATTGGTCCCCTCATTTTGTTTAATAATATCGCTCACTCATGCCTTGTTAGACGACAAGGTTGTATTTTTAACTTAACATTATGAAGATTTAATTTTAAAATAATTTTAGTTGAACGAGTGACAAAAACGACATCTTCTGAATGGTATTTTGTGAAATAGATAGCTACCTGCCAAATTTTCCCTATATCTTCTGCAACTACATAGGGCTCAATGGTCTAGGGTGAAGAACTGTGGGTACCTTGGTGGTGAGTGTGGTGTACCGACATACATCTGAAAATGTATGAACCTGTACCTCTGAATTATATGCAGTGTTGTAAACCAATGTGACCTCAATTTAAAAAAGAAAGGAAACAAAGTGGCTGAACTAGAGTTGTATCTATTTTCATGTCCATAGCATTTAAAATTCATTAGGGTTGATCTCAGTTCTGCCATCTACTAGCATATGACTGAAGACAACTTGAACCTCACTTTCCTCATCTATAAAAGAAGTTAAAAATAACTATTTCTCAGAGTTACAAATTCATTTAGCCCATCTACCATACTGCTAGGTACACTGTAAGTAATATTAGTTGCTTCAGTTTTTGTTATTAGCATTATCATTCCTGTTTTTACAGCTATTATTGTTATTATACATGCTGCTGCAAATACTGTTACTACATAATCTCTTACTATTAATGCTACCATCTTATGACTACTCTTCATACTACTACTACCACCCCAAAACAGTGAGGGCCTCAACTGAGATCATTTTAATCTATATTAATTTGTCTTAAACAATTCAAGGCTTCAGGCAAAGTTACTGTCAAATTACAATCTCTGTGTAGTAGCAATTCTGACCTTTTTTCTTTGCAGAGACTGACTGCATTCTTTTCTCCTCTGGAACAGCTTGAGCTTTCTGCTCGGCACAGTCTGCACAGACTACACAATGACATGTAGACAGGTAGCAAGTCAAACAGTAACACAAAAGGGCATATAAGTTAACTGCAAACAATAACAACAATAACAACAACTATAAATATTCAAGTGTCTGTCTTCTTTCTAATATCAAAGCCACAAAGAATCTTGCTTTTAGCTTTGTGAGAAAGCCACATGTGTAACCATAAAATTTAAGCTGTTATCAGTCAAATAAACCTCTTTCATCAGCTCTCTGAGAAACATGCTGCAAACCTAGACACAATTTACTTCTGTGAAGTGAGTGAATGTTTCATTCTCTTATTTTGACAATGACATAGGAATTTCCCAGGTTAACAAGCCGTTTTTTAAAACTTGCTGTCTTACAACATCTATGCTTTAAGATAGCAGTTCTGCAAGCTTTATGTCACTGCAGGAGTGTGAATAAACTTTGGCTTAGTTGGACCACAAGGAAAGAAACTTTGTGTTTATGCTCAATTCCTTTGTCATTTGCAATAATAGCTTTTTTTTTTTTTTTAGATTTGCATTTGAGCAGGCAGATGGAGAGTAAATACTGGGAGGAAGCATAAATGGAAAATGGTTAATATTTAGAGAAGTCCAACTTCTGTGTCTTGGTTTCTTAATTTCTAAAATGAGATTGCCATCACATTTAGTATCCGTAGACAATAGAGCTGTTGGGATGATTGGATTAATAATGTATTGGGCTTTGCAATCCTTGAATAATAGGTATGATATAAAAAAATGAGTACAATTATGTTATCAAACAGGAAGAATCCCAATTTTCTTGTGTGCAATAAACATACAATGTGGACCAAATTTTCAAAGGAAGGTGTAATGGGTATGCTTACCAAATTTCATGTACATGCGTTATACCCTCGGAAGCATATAATTGCGTATGCAAAATGGATAATTGCATACAAAATTGCCCATTTGTGTGCGCAATTACCCATTTTATGCACACAAATGCTTGTTTGAAAATCTGGCCCTAAAACTCTATCAGTAGAGTAAAATTCAGCTTGCACACATGGTTTCTGAAACAGAAATTATGGTCTGCCTTGACTATATAACTGCAGTCAAGTATTTAAACTGTCTTCTTTTCAGAGTTGAATCAGAATGTATTTCTAGACTGCATAACAAGACAGTAGCATGAAAGATATTTTCTAAGATAAACATAGAAACTTTTTGTCCAGCTGCCACTGAAGATGCTGATATTGCTCCTGACACCAGCAGTCAGTGATGGAGGCTATGTAATCACTGCTGAGTATAAGAGGCTATTGTACATAGAGGTAAAGGAAATCATGTTTGATCAAAATTGTGAAGCAATATGTTTTAAAGATCCCGACTTTTCCATGGTATAGAATTACAAAAACAGTTAGGTGATATTGGTCTATTTAAAGGTAGACTGTTTTTAATTTTATTATTGACTAAGAACTGGCATTTACATAATTCTTGAGGTTCCTTCTTTGGCAAGCAACTATCATGACCTAAGTAGCTTCTGTAGTATATAGGGACTGTGAGAACAAAGTAATGGTGGTGGGGTACTTGTACCTCATAAAATTAGTTTATAAATTTAGAATTTTAACTTAAACCATTGTTTATTCCAGCCGTTTCTTTGAACAGAATAGGCAGCCATTGTTGTGGAAGTTAATCTCCAAAATACCCTTCAATTTCAGAGGTCTCTGGCTGTATTGCTATTTTCCTAATGACTAACTCACAACCTCTTCAATTCTGTAGTTACTCTTCCATAGTTTCTCCATTCAGACCACATTGGCTTTGTACTAAAAATTTCCATCAAGATATGTCAAACTTTCTGGACTATTTCCTTACATGGTTTCTTTTTTTTTTTAATTTTTTAAGATTTATTTACTTATATAAGAACTGGGGTACAGGCCAGAGGCCTGGGAGGGTGAGAGAATTAGCCAGAGACAGAACGGGGAGCAGAACAGGCAGGGGGACCTAAGACACTGCTGAGGGGAGCAGCGGGCAAGGCAGGTGAGGTCTGCCATGCCATGTGTGTATCTCCATGGCTGGCTGGGAATCCAACCCACACTGCAGAAGACAGCCTCACAGTGCTGCGCTCAACCCTCTGTGCCACCGGGGAGGCCTAGATGGTTTCTTTTTGATCTGTTGTCTAAGCCCTGTCCATGACATTGAACCAGATGCTAATTCCATCTATCTGGTTTTCTCACTTTCAACCTCATGCTTTTTACCTGTAATCATATTTAACCCAAATCTAGCAAACATTCTTCTTTTCAAAAATCTCTACTAAAAATTGTCCAGATTAAAAAGAAGTCAGATGAACAACTACCCCACAACTTGCCTGTTTAATCTTGTAAGGATAAACTTCAATTTACTACAAAAAAATCACAAACATTGAAAACAGTGTAGCCAGATAATTGCCACTGACACAGAATATCACTGTAAATCATGTTCTTAAAGGGTTCAGTTTTTGTTGGTTTAATGCAATCTCCTGTGAAGGAAGAAGGATGGGGAGGTAGGCAGACTTGGCATCATATATATAGTGAACACATAACCTGTCTCAAGAAAATACTAGCTTTTATTTTAAATGCCTTTACCTGCATGAACTTCTAAATATGTTACCTCACTCACTCCTCTTAACAATTCCAATGGAGAGTAGATGAAACATTAATAGATTCACTTTCAGAGGTGGTAAACTGAGCCTCAAGAAGTGTTACTTGACAGTGGGAGTATAACATATTAGTGGTGGGTGCATGCTTCTCATCCAGAGTTTGTAAACTACAGATTAATGTTCTTTCCCTTTCACTGCCAACATTAATTAATCCTGTATATACAAAATGAATATTGAACACTAACATATTCTTTCCTCTCTCAGGACCATCATGAGTCCCTGATGATAAAATTACTAAAGCTACAGGAATGACTTGAAATAAATTAATATCCATGTTTAAAAGAAAAAATTCTAGGGTCTCCCTGGTGGTGCAGGGGGTTAAGAAGCAACCTGTGAAGCTATCTGCAACCATGCAGCATGAGTTCAATCCCTGGCCAGGGAGGTGACCCACATGGCTCAGCAGACCTCTCCTATCTCACCCACTGCTCCCCTCAGCAGTGTATATCAGTGGATTCACCTGTTCTGCTCCCCTCTTTGTCTCTGGTGAATGCTCTTACTCCCCACTCCTCTAGCCTGTACCCCAGTTCTTGTATGCATAAATAAATCTTTTTTAAAAAAAAAGAAAAAATTCTATCTTCTAGCCCAAAATCATACAACTTGCCTGTATTTGCTAAAAACTTGCCTAAAGCAGACATCTGGAATTCATTTCTTTTTTTTTCTTTTTTTTTAATATTTTATTTTATATAATTCTTACATCATTTTTCATTTTTTGCACAATGTATGCATTTTCATTTTGGTTATATTCCCCATACAATTGCACCCCCCCCTTATTTTGACCCTAACCCTTCCTTTCCCCGCCCTCCCCCTGTAGTATGTCTCTGGTTTGTAGTTGCTTGTTGATTTTGATTTTTACTTTGTATTAATTAGTCTTTTTCCTGGTCTCTTATTTAGGTTTTCTAAATTCCTGCTATGAGTGGGATCATACAGTATTTTTCTTTTTCTTTCTGACTTATTTTGCCGAGCATGCTCCATCCATGTTGCTGCAAACTGTATGAGTTTATCTTTTTTGATTGCTGAGTAATATTCCATTGTGTATATGTACCACATCTTCTTGATCCAGTCATCTATTTTTGGGCATTTGGGTTGTTTCCATAGCTTAGCTATTATAAATAGTGCTGCTATAAACGTAGGGATGCTGCTATAAACGTAGGGATGCTATAAACGTAGGGATGAATTAATGTTTCTGTGTCCTTTGGGTAAATACCTAGGAGTGGAATTGCTGGATCATATGGAAGCTCCATCTTTAGTAGGTTGAGGAATCTCCACACAGCTCTCCATAGTGGTTGGACCAGTTTGCACTCCCATCAGCAGTGCAGGAGAGTTCCTTTCTCTCCACATCCTTGCCAACATTTGTTGTTGCTAGTTTTTTAATATGTGCCATTCTCACTGGTGTAAGATGGTATCTCATGGTAGTTTTGATTTGCATTTCCCTGATTGCAAGTGATGCTGAACATTTTTTTCATATGCCTCTTGGCCATTTGCATTTCCTCTTTGGAGAAGTTTCTTTTTAGCTCTTCTGCCCATTTTTGACTGGATTATTTTCTTTGTTTATTGGAAGAATTAACATTATCAAAATGGCCATCCTACCAAAAGCAATATACAGATTCAATGCTATTCCAATCAAAATTTCAATGTCATTCTTCAAAGAAATAGAACAATTAGTGATGAAATTCATATGGAATCACCAAAAACCCCGAATAGCCAAAGCTCTCCTGAAAAAAAAAGAAGGGAATGGAGGCATCACACTCCCAGACTTCAAACTCTACTACAAAGCCATAATCATCAAAACTGCATGGTATTGGAACAAGAACAGACATACAGACCAATGGAATGGAATAGAAAATCCAGAAATAACCCACAGATTTATGGTCAACTAATCTTTGACAAAGGAGCAAAGACTATGCATTGGAGCAAAGAAAGTTTGTTCAATAAATGGTGCTGGGAAAACTGGGTTGCTACATGCAAAAGAATGAAGCTTGACTACTACCTCACACCATGCACAAAAACCAACTCAAAATGGATTAAAGAACTAGACATAAGTCCTGAAACCTTAAAATATATAGAAGGAAATATAGGCGAAACACTACATGACATGCATCTTTATAGACACATCACCCAAAGCAGTGATAGTGAAGGCAAAGATAAACAGCGGGGACCACATAAAATTAAAGAGCTTCTGCACAGCAAAAGAGACAATAACCAAAACAAAGAGAAACCCCACCAACTGGACTTCATTTGTATAGTTTCTGTTACTTTCAAGTATAATTTTTTTCCAAGTCTAAAAGAAGATCTCAAGTTGCTTTGCAAGTAATACAGCATGAAGCAAGAAATCATATGCCCAACCAATGCTTTAGCATTGTAGGTAGGGAGTAAATATACTTCTATCCTGGTAACTTCAACTGTAGTTGAAATGGTTTCTACAGAAAATGACAAGAAAAATTTGCTCTTGAGAAAATACAAAATTGAATAGAACAAATGTGTAGCAGAAATCACTGGTAGATATTAACACCATGATTTAGGAGCCATTTTTAAGTTAAAGACACAAT
Organism: Talpa occidentalis; assembly: GCF_014898055.3. Classification (NCBI taxonomy): domain Eukaryota; kingdom Metazoa; phylum Chordata; class Mammalia; order Eulipotyphla; family Talpidae; genus Talpa; species Talpa occidentalis. The sequence goes on from NW_023601543.1 coordinate 34,694,799, forward strand.
TTCATTTGGAATATGGACAAAATACCAACAAGTACATGCAAAATAGAGCACTTAGCTCTTCAGAATATCTTCTAGTTGTGTTTAAGCAGAAAAGTTTTAATAATCATAATATATAAATGATAGTTTTCTGATTCAAAATATAATGTTCATTATAGAGCTGAATAGTTTATATCTTTCAAATAAATGTATGGGAAATTGCTTATTTAAATAGAAAACTAACAAATTTTTAGCATACTAATTACAATTAAGAAGAATAAATTGACCATGTATATGTATTTTTTTAATTGCCAACAGACTTTTACAAATTTGCATAGTGTTTTTAAATGGATTCTCTATGTAAACATTTGTACATTTCCCAATGGGTGTTATGATAATTGGATAGTAATATTTCCTTTATGTTACATTTGAAAATTATTATTTCTCAAAGGAGCATGTTCTTTTTAAGGAACAGACACTTATGAAAGTATTATTCAAATGTTGTCATACTTTTCTTTGAATTATCTGATTTTGAAATGAAGCAGTGTACAGATGCATAAATACATTTAAATAATAAGTAATATATGTATCAAGATTGCTATGTTAATCTGTAATTTGGTGAAAATTGACTAAGACAAATGTCAATGATCAATTTTCAGTATAAGTAATATTAATTACTTGTAGTGTAATTGTTATATTTTATATAAAATTATCCTTGAAATAATGGCAGTTTGCTCTTTATTTTATATGTGTATTCTCTTCCTTACTAAGAGGAAATAAGTTGAAGATAATACCAACTATTACTGAAGAAAGTAATCATGTGAGCTTCCTGGAATATCTTTTAAATAATTTTTATTTAGGAGTTTAAAATAAGAGGTCCAGTATATCACCTGTAAGTATGGTTTTCCTGAATATGCCTGAAGTAGGACTTTTCCAAAAAGTGTCACCTTTGAATAGGGAAATAAGGTCAACTGAGGCCCTGTGGATCTCAGGAAGTCTGTTCCATTTCTTAAAGAATGCATAATATTTTAAGTTCAGGAAGTCCCTAGAGGCTGAGACAAGCTCTTGTTCTTATCTCAGTTCTTTGAATTTTCTTAATCCAAAAAGCAATCACTGCTCCCCTTTTTTTTTATGACCTAGAGGAATATAGTTTAGAGGGCTTCATCCAGGTATAGATTTGACAGCAAAGAATTCCTCCCTATCTGAAAAACTTATGTTTTTACTCTCAAAGCAAAAAATGAGGTCATCCCTCCTTGTCATGTGAAATCTCTCCCTACTCTCTTCCTAATACTTCCTAATATCCTTTAAAGGATATATATATATATATATTCCTGGTTTACCACATTTTACCATCTATAGCCATGTAAATTTTCCATATGTATGTCATTAAATTTTGGCTTTTTTTCATACTAATCTGTCTGATGTTGATTTGTTCACTTGTCTAACCTCATAAGAACCCAAACTGGGTAGGCGAACTTTTCCCTCTACTCTGATATAAGTCAGAATGGGATAATAGTTGAAATAATTTTTTTTTTAATAGAGGCATGTTTTATTTATTTATTTTATTTGTTTGTTTGTTTTGTTTATACATGCACTGGGTACAGTCAGAAGCGCGGGAGGGTGAGAGAATTCACCAGAGCCAGAGCGGGGAGCAGAGCAGGCAGAAGGACCGAAGTACACTGCTGAGGGGAGCAGCGGGCGGCAGGAGAGGTCTGCGCGCCATGCGGGACCCTCCTCTGGTGGCCGGGGAGCAGCCGGGGATCGAACCAGCGCTGCAGAGGCCGCGGGCAGCTTCGTAACCCAGCGCTTAACCGCTGCGCCACCGGGGAGGCCCTGAAATAAATTTTTGAAGCCACATCAAATTCTTTGGAAATTAAAGTCACAACTTACTGAAGTTAAATGTTGAAGACACAGTACTAACATAGGCAAAAGAAAGGAGGGAGAGCAGCAAAAGAGACAATAACAAAAACAAAGAAACCCCACCGACTGGGAGAACATTTTTGCACACAACACTAATGATAAAGGACTGATTACAAAATCTACAAAGAGCTGATGAGACTCAACAAGAACAAAGAAAACAATCCAGTGAAAAAATGGGCAGAAGAGCTAAAAAGAAACTTCTCTGAAGAGAAAATGCAAATGGCAAACAGGCATATGAAAAAATGTTCAACATCACTTGTAATCAGGGAAATACAAATCAAAACTACAATGAGATACCATCTCACACCAGTGAGAATTACACATATTAAAAAAACTAGCAACAACAAATGTTGGTGAGGGTGTGGAGAAAAAGGAACTCTCCTGTACTGTTGGTGGGAGCAAACTGGTCCAACCACTCTGGAGAGCTGTGTGGAGATTTCTGGACCTACTAAACATAGAGCTTCCATATGAGCCAGCAATTCCACTCCTAGGTATTTACCCAAAGGACACAGAAACATCAATTCCAAAGAGCACCTGCACCCCTATATTTATAGCAGCACTATTTGCAATAGCTAAGCTTTGGAAACAACCCAAATGCCCAAAAATAGATGACTGGATCAAGAAGATGTGGTACATATACACCATGGAATATTACTCAGCATTCAAAAAAGATAAACACATGCAATTTGCAGCAGCATGGATGGCACTGGAAGGGATCATGCTCAGCAAAATAAACCAGAAAGAAAAAGAGAAATACCGGATGGTCTCACTCATAGCAGGAATCTAGAAAACTTAAATAAGGGACCAGGAAAAAGAATAACTATAAGAAAGAAAATATCAAAATCAACAAACAACTATGAACCAGAGACACTCTATGGAGTGTGGGGAGCGGGGAAAGGAGGGGTTGGGGTCAAAATAAGGCAGTTGTAATTGTATGGGGAATATAAAAATAAAATTTAAAATATATATATATTTAAATATAAAAAATTAACAGAAAAAAAAGAAAGGAGGGAGAGCAATGTAAATCTGTTCTACAACTGAAAAGCGCAACTTAAAATATACATCTTATTGATGTTTCATAAGCATTTCTTTATACACATAGCACCATGTTATTGTTTGAATAAACAGAAATATAGGAAGTCTACAGAAAAATTCATTTCAAAGATAAAAAAACAGAAGGATTCTTTCTTCAAGCTTAGGAAATTCTTAGTGCTTTATGCAAGATAATTGGAATTGTTTTGTATAAGTGAGATTATAATAAGCATAGAAAAGATTGATGAGGTGAAAGTGAAGGCTGTAATTTAGCTCTTGTCATCTTTCAAATGTATTTTGTATAGTGAGTATGAGATTTGGTTTCTAGCAATATTGTTTAAAATGAGAATCTATGTGCTTTCATCTATGTTGTGAGGGCAACACTAGCTACATGGGTGCAGCCTAAACAAATAAATGAAAAACACAAGAGTATCCCTTAATTGCAGGTTACATTCCAGCAGCTTGTGGAAATGGAGCTATATATATTGGTTTCAACACATTGTCATGCATGCACATGTAATGGGAAGAAGATCAATGTTTACATATGTGGTAAACAATAAGTTTGCCCTGTCCCTCTCAACCTTTCCTGTCATTCTTTCTTCCTGGCCTATCACCCCATGACCCATACCCTTTTCATACACACACACACATGCACCACCACCAACATTAGTATTCTAAAATCAATTTTAAATTTACATTGCAAATTCGAGCAATCATAATCCCTTAACTGCTGATGGTTATTATTCTTTGGGTTGGGGGGGGGCATGAATTGTTTGTTGCCACAATAATGCTGCATGTAAACCATTCCAACACTCAAAAGCCTAACTCGTAACCATGTAAAGTTGTATATAAATCAATGTGTTGACTGGAAAGTTCACCTCGTATTGGTTGGCTTGACAGTCCTCTCTCATGCATCTGCAGGTCAGTTGTGAAATTCCGCTATCTTTGTTCCCTTTCATAACAGACTTCATCTGGACCTGCTGGACTGAAAATGTTTTATTCCACTTGATCACATGTTCTGCAGCAGGAGAGTCTAAATTTGTTCTTATGGAAGAGGCAGAGATTCTAAAAAATTGTACAGTGTGTGTGTGACCTCAAGAGGCTTAGATTAGAATAAACCCATCATCTGCTACATTCTGTTGGTCACATAAAGTAATAAAGTTAAACCACATTTAAGGAGTGGCAAATTAGATTCTTAACTATTGATTGGAGGAGCTGTAAAATCACATTGCTAAGGACATAGATACTAAGAGAAGTGGAGAATTGGGTCATTTTTACAATCAATTTGCCACAAGAATATTCTGACAAAGAAGTTCCCAAAGATTTAAGTGTTACTAAGAATTAGAATCAAATAATTTATAAAAAGTCTGAACACCAATTATGCAGGCTTTCAAATTAAGGGAGAGCATATCTGTATCGAAATATCTGCATGATTCTTATTTCAAGTTTCAAGCCATTTCACCCCTTTAGAGATGCCGTCTTTAATAGCCTACCACCTTAATTGAAATTACAGACTGTCTTGACACCCTACCCTAATACTCATGCCATTTGACATACTATTTATTTGTTTTTCATCTTCCCCCCCCAACTATTGATAAAATGTAAGTTTCTTGAGTCCAGGAATTTTTTCAGTACCTAATACAGAGGAGATGCACATTGAATGAGCATCCTGTTAGACCAGGCATATTGAGATCCCACAGGCACTGCCTAAAGAGCTATGCCTAACAGCCTCACTACCTATGGGTAGCAATACTTATTTCAGACTTGGACACTGGCATACGATCGATCAAGACATATTTCTTCCTGATTTCTTTTCAATAAATCTCGTTTTCTAACTGTTGTGCTCTGTTTTGAACTTGAGCATTACGTAGTCTCAATGTATTCTATTTTGAATCCTATCAATAGCTAAGTCCCTGGTTTTTCCTAATTGCAATTCTATATGGTTCTCAGTTTGTCTGTGTGATAATACTTCTTGCGTTGGGAAGATATGAGATGGTGAAAAGATTGCTTGGTGCACTTAAGAACCTGGTTTCAAAGTCCATTTCTGCTTTGTGGGAATTATTTACCTTATTTAGGCTGACTTTTCTTACACTTGTAAGATAAATGATAATGCCTACCATACCTAAACTCATAGTGGTCCCCTTCATGGAAACCCCAATCCAAAAATTGGACAGCCAAAAGCAATGTTTGTCCTAGATAGTTCGATCGGGTTGTATGTAATTGGCCCAAGTCCAACCAGAATTAAACCAATCAATTTCTTTCCATATTCCACCTCCACTTTTGAGTTTGGAAATGAGTTTTATGAATTTGAGATTGATGACCTTCTGTCTTCTGCAATGGAAAATGGATAGCACTGAAATATTCTGGAGAGAGGGAGGGGGAGAGAGAGAGAGAGAGAGAGAGAGAGAGAGAGAGAGAGCGCAGATCCTCAGAAAAAAAAAAAATCAGAAGCAAGGAATGAAAAGAAAATGCTTCTTGGTTTCCCAACAGATTCCAATTTATCCATTCCAATTATTTTTCCAGGCCTTTCTTTTCATATCTTTGGGTGTCATGGAACATAGTGTCCTAGCAATTAATATCCTTTTGCTATGTTAGTTTAGTTGATTCTTGTTACAGTTATTTACAGCCAAAAACTCCAAACCAATAAACCTACTCTCCGAGTTGTTGCAAAGATCAAAATAATGTCTGAAAAGTTAACATTAGAGTTATCATTTGACTCTACTGGAATTAAGTCTGCCCCTAGCCCTAATATGTCTGTTGTACATGCTTGTGTCCTCAGTGACCCTGGCCACTGCTGACTTAGGTGAGACTGAGCAGGTTGGTGTACTGAACCATATCCAGATCTATTTAATAAAATATGCATACATATATGCCTTGATTCATGCATATGTGCCTTCATCCTTGCAAATTAAAGGAAAGGCACTTGTTCTTTTTGCTCTTGGATAGAACATATCGGCTCTCACATCCTTAGAGATATTGCTCCTACCTTCATAGCACCCACACTGGTTGAAAATTCAGCTCTGTCATTTGTTAACTTTGTGGACATGGATAAAATATGTAACCCATTCAGCTTCTGTTTCTTCTTCTGTAAAATGGGATTAACATTAGTACATACTGAAGGAATATTTGTGAGGATTCAGTGACTTAACATGTGAAAATCATTTTAGAAGAACTCTTTGAAATTGAATAAGTGTGCTTCCAGACTAAACTGAGTCCATCTCAGTCAACATATACCCATTAACAGACTTAACACACCCTCTATCAAATACATTGTATTATTTATTAATAACATTAACTGAAATCCACAGCTATTTATATGCTCATTCTGATTATTCCTGTTCTTTATATATCCTTTAAGTTCTATGGAAATATTCTATTGTTTTTCACTGCCTGATAAATTAAATTTACGTTTAGAATGTTCTTATAGGAAAATAATTTCCCTTAACTGTACTGTAAATTCCTTAAGGACAGGAGCTTTGTCTGAATTATTTGCTGACTCTCACAACTGTTATTAACTATGCTTTATATTTGATTCATAATATTTTCTTGCAGTGCACTTAATTAAAATATATATTATTTTGAGATATTATATAACTTATATTTCATTATCATTATGTAATTGTAATGTCCTAAATGTATCAAAAGTGAAAGTAGATGTAATCTACTTGTTTATTTCCTTTTTTTGTTTGTTTATTTGGAATTTGCTTATATATTCTAAATACCACCTCAGAGATTTACTCCAGCTTTTTATCTTCATTGTAGTATTCTTTTAACTGGACTGGGTTTTATTGTATATAATTAAAACTGCAGCACTAGAAGCAAAATTCCCTAGAGGTTATATCAGAGTGACAGGAAAATGTACCCTTTGCAGTTTCTTAGTCCCTTAAATACAGATTTTCTTAGAAAATGTAACCTGGAGTTATATAGCTATTTCACATAAATATTTTCATTTAAAACCCAATTTTTTAAGTTAAAATCTGTTGCCCCAATGTCAGACCTCACAGTAATTTATAGTTTTTTGTTCTAGAGGGATTTATAGTGAATTAGTTATTATATCCCTACAGATGTGGCCTAATAATATGCTGATTAAATGTTTCTGCCTTGATAAAAGTGACTAGTACTTTAAAGACTTTGCTCTGTTGAAACGTTGGTAAATTCCTTAAATACTGGAAAAGGCCACCTCTCTGTATCTATTCTCCTGCTGAAAATATAACAGTCAAAAGGTACGTGAAGTATATATCACAAGTTTAATATATCACTTATGTTTTATAGAACAAGCTTATATATAACAAGTATTTATAAAATGTATAGCCAAGTTTAAATTTCTGCAAATGGTAATTGAAAAAATTTACCCTTACATGTATTAGTGTCAAAATTTTGAATTTAGATATAAATTCATTCTATTTGAAGTTTATTTTTGCATTTATCTTAGGAGTAGTGATTTAAATTTCTAAATGTTATTTTTTACCTGCTAATTATTATAAACTTCTCCAGAATTTTAGACAATTTTAAAGTAATTGTACTTACATGATAGACAAAGGGAAGGTCTTCATAGTCAAGCAATAACATTAATTACTGTCTAATTGTAGTCCAACCTATTCACTCAAAACTGTATAACTATTCCTTCCAAATTGAGTCCAGATGTTCAGGGGTATACATTGTGTTAGCCATCTGGCACTGAAACACCCTAAATAGAAAAATTATGTGATGTATTATTCTAAATAAATTTCTTAAATAAATATCACTAACAATTTTCTAATACATTCTAGACCTCTACTATTATTTAAGTGTGTTTTTCCCATGGATTTCAATTTAATGGTTTTATCTATAAACTTTAGACAATAAAGGATATGATTCACAAGAGTTTCTTAGATCTACAGATTATTTGAATAGTGCCGACCTGTGTACAATTAAGTATTCTGAAAAGTACATTTCCAGCTTGTGTGACCATATTTCTTAAAGATTAGTCATGTCTTCTGGTGTAAAATTATGACATTATTTAATGGTTAGAGAATATAATCGCAGACCTGTCTTAGAAACAATTTAGGAATGTGTATTGGGCAACATTGAAATTTACCTAAGAATGTATCATTTGGTAATAATTATGAATATGAAACAAGTTTATTATACAATAATGTCTGCTGCAATATTGTTTACAAAATAAAAACTTGGAAATTGTGCAAATGTTGCAAGGCTATAAAACATGCCTGAATAATTTTCTTAGATAAACTGGGTTTTGGAATAAATATTACTTTCTTTTATGTTTTATGTGCCTTACAAATATTATACAATGAGTATTTTTTATTTCATAAATAGAAATGAAATGGAAATATTAATGCAAATTTATGTGAAAGTTTTTCTGCTCTTGACTTGATTCCTGGTTGAATTACCCTTGGTGTAAGTTTATTAAGTCTTAGTCAGGTTTTCTAATTCTTTTTTGTAAAGATTTATTTATTTATGCATCCAAGAACTGGGGTCTAGGCCAGAGGTGTGGGGGTAAGAGGAATCACCAGAGACAGGTGGGGAGCAGAACAGGCAGACTGACTGAAATACACTGCTGAGGGGAGCAATGGGCGAGACAGGAAAGGTCTGCTGCACCATGTGGGTAGCTCCCTGGCTGGGGATTGAACTCATGCTGTGGTGACTGCAGAGAGCTTCAGTCTGAGACTTAACCCCTTGCGCAACCAGTGAGGCCCTGCTTTCTAATTCTTAACTCACAATGTGTGTGTGTGTTTGTGCATGTATAAAAACTTGACTAATTCCTATATAATATCTGTGTCTCATTTCCTGATCAATAAAATACCTAATAATAGCTTATATCCTTATATACAAATGCCTAAGCTGCCTGATATCTTGAGGTTACTTCTAATTGTGAGATCTTACATTTCCTGAAATCATGAAAAAAATCACAGTCCGAAGAATGTTAAGGGAAAGGAGACCCAAAGGATGATTTACTATGAAGCCAATTTACACTGAGATGGACCCTAACGTATTGAAATGTTTATATGTATATATAAAATTAGAACAATCATGTTATAAATAATGATTCATCAGTCTTCTTATTGACTCTATAGGAGATATTCCAAAATCATTTTTATATGTGTAAGAGATCACTGATTTTTTCAGTTAAGAAGTATGGAAAAAAACATTGTATAAATGTGTAAGACATTTAAAAACATTTTGCTTCCTTTTTTCTGAATTTTATGATGTTTATGGAATGTGCCAGATTTTTAAAATTATGTTGTGTAACTTATTGAAAATTAGATTATTATTCTGAGTGAATATTAGCCTTTAGGCCTAACGGACATAATTAATTGTAAGTGATATTATTTTTCTTAACGATGATGCCCCCAAATTATTTAAGGTTCAGGTCTCACAAAACTTGCATCTATCCATCATCATACAGTATTATTTGCTGTCAATAATTCTTCCTGTTGAAATAGAAAAGTTCACAAAATCTGTTATCACATTCTTGACTGGTATGAGGTTAGACAAATATACGCAAAAAAGGAAAATCATCTACTACATTAAAGCTTTTCCCATTTAGTATTGGCAATTTTTAAAAATAATATTAGAGACAAATTGTTAGAACTATTGATGCATCTTTGGATCTAAAATCCCCAAAACAAGTCATAACTCTGGTTTCCATTTTAGAATGATCAAGGCTACTTAGAATACAAAGTGGTTTAAAATTTGGGATTTAAGTGAGGTAATATTGGGTTGCATTAGTATTGGTATTTTGGAAGTATAGGCCCCCCCACTCAGGTATCACCACCATAGCCCACCCACCACCAAATTACCCATGTGGGCTACCATTGTCTGCTGTGCTCCTTTCCCTTTTTGTTCTCAACACTCCCCTATCTCTTGTCCCTTCTGGATGTTTCAGTTCTATAGTCATCTTTCAAGGGTTAGTTTTTAAGTGTATCTTAAAAATAAATTAATAGGGGCCTCCCTGGTAGCACAAGGGGTTAAGCATCAGCACTATGAAGCTATCTGCTGCCTCTGCAGCACTAGTTCAATCCCCAGGCGGCCAGGGAGCAACTCACATGGTGCAGCAGACCTCTCCTGTCTCACCCGTTGCTCCCCTCAGCAGTGTATTTCAGTAGATCTGCCTATTCTGCTCCCTCTCTTTCTGGTGAATCTTCTCACCCCCCACACCTCTGGCCTATACCCCAGCTCTTGTATGCATAAATAAATAAATCTTTAAAAAATAAATTAATAATAATAAAAAATAAAAATTCCATTTGCTCATCTTAATGAAACAATGAAAAGATAAAACAAAAATCTGAAAATGATCTTATTAATATTTTGCTTGAAAATTCATCTCATTGGGCCTCCCTGGTGGCGCAGCGGTTGAGTGCTGGGTTGCGAAGCTGCCCCCAGTCTCTGCAGAGCCGGTTCGATCACTGGCTGCTCCCCGGCCACTGGAGGAGGGTCCCGCATGGCACACAGACCTCTCCTGCTGCCCGCTGCTCTTCTCAGCAGTGTACTTCAGTCCTTCTGCCTGCTCTGCTCCCTGCTCTGGCTCTGGTGAATTCTCTCATCCTCCCGCACTTCTGACTGTACCCAGTGCCTGTATAAATGATAAATAAATAAATCTTTAAAAAAAAAAAAAGAAAGAAAATTCATCTCATTGTTTAAAGTATTCGTTTACAAACATAAAAATACAACCAACAACTAAATACATAAATACATTTGGTGTTTTATTTTGCAATGAATTGCATAAAAAGCCAGAATTGTGAATGTTAAGAAATGTCATGATAACTGATGTATAGAAGACTGTGCAACATGTAAATAGAATAACCGTTTCTTACTATTCACTAGAATTGGTTAAACATCGTAACTTTTGTGGCATGTATTAATTGAAGCAGTTGCTTTCTCTTTTACATGATTTCTCTCATCAGTGCACTTTGCTTTCTGTCATATGTGTGATTCTCAACCCACTGTTTTAAATGTTATATGTTTCATTTTGACTGAGTGATAACTGCATTTTAACAAGAAATAGAATTGATTCTTACATTTATTCCAACATTGCCTTATGTAAGAGCAGCAGAAGGCTAGACAATTATAAGGTCTTTAAAATTCTGTTCAAGATTGTTAAAGCAATATAAATATGAATGATAAGCGCCTTGAAAAACACTCTGGATTAATGTTTCTGTTTCCATTTATTTTTTTAATTACATCTTTAAATCTCTATATGCATTTGTACAGACTTTTTCTTCCAGTTATCTGCCACACTAGAAGGATCACTCTGTAGTAGAAGAACAATGACTAAGAAATACTTGCAACTCAAGAGTGTGAACATTTACTTCTGTGATAAGTACATATCTTTGCTTAAATTGTAACTCATGTGTATATTGAATAACTTTATTAAATAACTGCTATATATGAACTACCCCTAATACTTGGAAGACCCGAGAAAGAGTATAAATAAAAGTGAGCATACTATGTGTGTAAAAATATGCAGTTTATATATAAATCTAGGAAATGTATCAAATTAATGACAAATTTTTAAGATCCATGTAAAGTTATAATTTGGATATGACTGAAAGGAGGCAAATTATAAAAGTTACCTATATTTATCATTAATTTGATATTGGGTCAGCAATGTCTACATAATATATAAATTCTATATTATTCCATAATATTTATTTATTTCTTACCTTAATTTTATTTTAATCATTATATTATAATTAAGTTTTTGGTTACTATTGTATCCAAAATGTGCAAAATTTGAATAAATTTCATCAAAATATTAATAAAAGTATATGCATGAAACAATTAAATTTAGGCTCATATATCATGTAATGAATTATTTTCATATAAAATATTCAAAATATTTGTACATTTAAATGACAATATAATTATATCTAATGAATAGTACAATTTTAAAGAAAATTTATATGAATAAAACTAAAATTTGTTTACTTTTACAAATGTAAGAAATATTACAAAGGTTATCTATCTTTGTAGTGAAACTTCACAATTCTAATATTCAATGTAAATCAATATCACTTTTCATATGTGTTGTGTATATATATTTCCATAATTACAATTGTAGGAATTAAGAATTATTTAATATTGCTAAATATTCCTCAGCTACCATGTGAAAATGGCACACTAATATGTGAACATTTCCATGTACATTTAAACATGTACTGAAGCAGGATTGCATAGTTCACTTTGTAATAATCTATTTTATTTGTGATATCTGAGAAGAAGGATTTTATTGTCTATTTTTATTTTTAAAGTTTATTCAAATGGGAACAATTCTGAGATTTTAGTAATATACTGGATAGAGGCAAAAAACTTGAAAACACATTTCACCCGAAAAAAATACATTAGACAAACAACCATATGGAAACTTGCTCATCTGACTAGGAATGAAAGTAGTAATCATTGTAATAAAAGCAAAGTGCTATTCTACTATTAAATTAGAAAAATATATTAAATATACTTTAAAAGCCTGATAATGAAGGCCATGTGGAGAAACTGACATATTCACATTTTCTGTTAGTAAGGTAAATTAAGACAATTATTCTGGATGGCAATTTTAACTCAATCAACAACAAAAAAAAAGAGAGAAATAAAATTGCTCAAATCTTTTCTTTTGATAATCTCATCTCAAGGAATAGCTCTAAGGAATCTATTCAAAACAGAAGGGGAAAAATTCCTCTATACAAAGATGTGTATATCTTTGTATTAGAAAATTTGAAACATAAATGCTTCTACATAAGGGAAGGATTAAGTGGATTATGCTACATCAAATGTTAAAAACATTTATCAAAATGATAAATAAAAAATGAAGCAAATCAGAAAGAAATCTTTTCCAAGTAAAGAAACAGCACAAAATTGAAGGCACAGTATGGTTAAATGATGCAAAATATTCGTACATATGGCTAAAGACTTGCCAAGGAACAGAAACTTAAAAATAGCTGTAAGAATATGTGCAACTTTTTTCTCTTCTAACTTGCTTGACAATGTAAGTAATTTTATTTTAATTTCCATCCATACCCAGCTTACATGCCATTCCTTATCACTTTGAGATGTCTAGTACCAACCCAGAAAACATACTGCTCCTCTACCTTTTCTTCATGACTATCCAACTAAAATCATAATCCAGGATACAGTCAAATATCCACTATCTCTGCACCTACACACAGGCAGAGGAAATAATATGACAAGGATATTGGTAGAATCTAAATTAATGATCACCACCCTCTAATCTGACTCCAACCACTCTGACCATTTTAACGATGTATTTTTTTTTTCTCAGTGGGCTCTCCCATATCCTATTATGATTATTTCTAAATTAGGTCAATTGACTTCAAATATCTGACCTCTCTCTCCTCCTCCTCCTTACTCAATTTTGCAGATAATCAGGGAAAATACAAACCATTTAAATGTGAATTTTCTCAGCTTCCATACATCACATCTATAAACCTACCTGCATCTGAGATAGAGCACAAATCACGATGAAAAATAGAAACCGGAACCCAGACCTCCAGTGTCTTAAGTCTATTGCTGTCACTTACTAGTGTGATTTTGAGAAAGTTATGTAAACTTTCACTGATTTTATCTCCTTACCAGTAAGATGAGGAAAACATTTTTTTTAAAGATTTATTTATTTATGCATACAAGAACTAGGGTACAGGCCAGAGGTGTGTGTGGGGGGGTGAGAGGATTCACCAGAGACAGAGTGGGGAACAGAACAGGAAGATTGACTGAAATACACTGCTGAGGGGAGCTGCAGGAGAGTCATGAGAGGTCTGCTGCACCATGTGGGTATCTCCCTGTGTTGCAGTGACTGTGGACAGTCTCATAGGCTGCGTCTCAACTCCTTGTGCCACCAGGGAGGCCCCAGAACAATATTTTTATGGAGGATTGCTGCAGCATTACAAGAATTTAAACTTCTGAATATATTATAATGGTATTTATCATATAATAAGGATTCAATAAAAAATTAGCTATTATTATAAATCCATTCTTTTTCGCTCCCATTTTTATTATAATACATGAATAATCCCCTATTTTGAATTGTGACTGAAATCCATCCCATGGAAGTTCAAGAACTTTACATAGTGGAATTTCCTTTTCATTACTTTAGTTTCAAACACTAACTTAGTACAAACTGTTTTCCATCAGTATTTAAATATACTTAGGTATCTTTCCTTCACAACCAAATTTCTCAAAATAAATATCTCTACCAGCCAATTCTTAAACTTGACCATATATCAGAATTTACTGTAGGACTTGCTAAAAAACAAATTTCTGGTCCCACCCTCAAAATCTCTTAGTCTAAGGTGAGGCCAGAATATTTGCATTTCTAATAAGATTTCAGGTAGTGCATCTGCTACAGACCCAGAGACCACAATCTGAGAACTCCCCAGTCTGTATACCCACATATTCTTCTTGCAGATTTCACTTCAGCACATCAAAACTAGTCTATAAAAGATCAACAGTGACTGTCAGAGTAACTTTTGGACATTTACTTGGCAACAGTCATCACTCACTCTTATTTTTCCTAGAGAAAATATATTGTAAATTTTCACCATATTGGATATGATTGAAAATAAAACAACCACAAATCCCAAATGATGTTGACATCCAAACAGTAATATAACAACAGCCTTCCAGAGCTCCAGATGAACAAAAGCCATTAAAATAATAACAATCACATGAAAGACAACACTATGGACTTCTCAGTGATTTGGACATAATACCTACAGAAAAGGAATAAATTTCTTTTTTTCATAAGCCTGACTGGTGATATTGACGGAAGTGGGCCTTGAACTACACTTTGAAAAATCATGACTGTCAAGATAAAATCAAAAGAGTTTGTGTTAAGAGTTTATAAAAGACTCAGCTCCAGCAGAGTGATGATGTTGTGAGGCATCTACTCAAGACTTTTGCCCATTTATCTATTGTCTTCTTTCACATTAAGTTCTAATATTTCATTATTTGGACTATGGGTCTTTTGGTGGATGTATATGTTAAGAATATCATTTTCCATAGTATGAATGGGTTTCATTTTTACTTTTTCAATTATATCTTTGGATGAAAAGAAGTTTTCAGTTTTAATGTAGTTTTATTTGTCTTTTTGTTCTTTCAAGGTTAGCACTTTTGTATATTAAGAAATATTTGCCTCTGGCCTCCCCTGATAGCACAGCGGTTGAGCGCTGGGCTGCAAAGCTGCCCGAAGCCTCAGCAGCGCAGGTTCGATCCCCGGCCACTGGTGAGGGTACCACATGGCACGACAGACTCTCCTGCCACGCCCACTGCTCCCCTCAGCAGTGTATTTCTTCTGTCTGCCTGTTCTGTTCCCCTCTCAGGCTCTGGTGAATTCTCTCACCCTTCTGCGCTTCTGACTGTACCCAGTGCTTGTATGAATAAATAAATAAATCTTTAAAAAAAGAAAGAAATATTTGCCTCTTCCATGTCAAGGAGATGTGCTATGGTTTTTTTGTAAAAGTGTCATAATTTTAGCATTCATAATTATATGTTTAGTCGTTAGGAATAGATTTCATTTTACAGCAGTAACCCTCAGATGTTTTTGTCTCAGAAATCCTTCATAGCCAAAAATGTTGGTGAGAAATGCAGTTTTGCTTACATCAGAGATATATATTGATATCATAACAGAAAATAATGATGAGAAAACTAAAAATTACTTAACCATACTAAAATATTAAAAATTTGCATGTCAATAAAATATCCTATGAACAATAATTATGTTTCTCAAAATAAAAAGCCTATTTAATGAGATTAACATCATTTTCTATATTCTTGCAAAACTTTACAATACTTGATTTAATAGAAAATATCTGGACTCTCATATCTGCTTTTTCAATCTGTTATGATATGTTGTTTTGGTTGCAGTTTATGAAGAAAATTTAGTTTCACACAGGTTGTAATTATAAAAAGGAAGAGCATTACATTGATATTTTTAGATAATTGTAGATATTTGATACCACACTGAGCAAGTGGAAGTTCTTGAATGTTATTTGCAATATACAAATAGCAATATCAATGTTAATTTTGAAAAAATATAAATGAGCTTTCTGTACTTTGTTACTTTCAAAACAATTGATGTATCTTGCATGTCCACTGATCTTTGATGTACGCATGATTTTTTATAGCCATATATTGATTATTTAGAAAATATTTTTTTAAAAAATTGAGCTAAAAAATATCTACATCTATACCTATAGCTATAGCTATAGATATATATATGTGCACCAGTGAAGGCATCACCCTTATTAACTTCTTAAGAAACCTAAAAACAGACATTGACAGCAACACAATGGTAGTAAGTTCTTCAACTCCTCTATATCAATAGACAGATCAACCATACCAAAAATCAATAAGGAAGGACCTCCCCTGGTGGTGCAGGCAGTTGAGCACTGCACTGTGCAGCTGCCCGCAGCCTCAGCAGCATTCTTTCAATCCCGGCCGGCAGGCGAGGGTCCCACCTGGCGTGGCAGACCTCTCCTGTTGCGCCCGCTGCTCCCCTCAGCAGTGTATTTCATCAGTCTGCCTGTACTGTTCCCCTCTCTGTCTCTGGTGAATCCTCTCACCCTCCCACGCATGTGGCCTGTACCTTGGTTCTTGTGTAAAATAAATAAATATTTTTAAAAAATCAATAAGGAAACAACAGTCTGAAATGAGGAATTAGACCAACTGGGCATTTATAATGCACTATATCTCCAAAAAGCTGAGTACACCTTCTTCTCAAGTACACACGGAACATTCTCCTGAGCATATCACATGTTGGGTCACAAAACAAAAGTCAAAAAATTCATGAAGATTGAAGTCATTAAGTACCTTCTTTTATTACAATGGTATCTGATTAGAAATCAATCACAAAAAGAAACAGGAAAAATCTTAAAATATGAGGAGGCTATAAAACTTGAATTCCTTAAGAATGTTGCTTTGGCTTGTGCAAGTTCCATAAAAGTACTTATGTCTAATGAAATTGATACACAATAAATTTTAAATAAATTTCAAAAAAAGAAAATACTTTTTCATTGATTTATGTAGAGCTTTCAAATGGTGATGCATTTTGCTATGTGATAATATAAAAATCATATTAGTTAATATCACCTCAGATCTCATCCCAAAAATATTTAAGTACTGGAAAGATGTCAATTTTGCAGCAGTTTCCATATTCTAATTTTCACTTGAAAGGTCAAATTTTATCATAGGCAATAAATACTGTGAGTTTTTTATCTCCAAGTGACAAGCTAACAATTCATTTTTAGGAATATGGTCACCAAATAGTAAAATCTTAGTAATCACAGTTTAGCAATCATTCTTTCAAAAAAAAATGTGGTTTCTATGTAAAAAAAGAAAGTAGACTTACTTACTGGAATAAACATAATTTGGAATGAAAAATATTTTGAGCATTTCCAGTGGAAATAGAATAATGATACACTACACCCCTCAGCAGTGTGTTTCATAGATCCACCTGTTCTGCCCCCCACTCTATCTCTGGTGAATCCTCCCACTACCCACACCTCTGGTTTATACCCCAATTCTTGTATACATAAATAAAAGTAAATTTTAAAAAATACTGAATCATTCTGAGTCAATCAGAATGATGATATGAATTATATGTTTTTTTCTTGATTGTAAATGATTTTCTGATACTAAAGCACTCTTATAATTAAACTTTAGTTGGAGGTATTGTCTAATTTTTTAATATATAAATGACTTATTTTCTGGAATCTTAATATTTTGGTGCCTATATAAATGGAAGAGATTGATCTGTAACATTCCTTTACTTTCATGCTCACGGTACATTATAGAATTAAGGTTATAGTTCAAGCCAACATGGTCCTTAACAAATAGAGCAAGGAAGCATCCTTCTATGCTATTTCTTTCCTGAATATATGGAGGAATTCATTAATAAAGCCACGTGAGCCTAAGTTTGTGTGTGTGTGCTGTGTATGGGAAAGTTTTAACCACAGAATTATTTTCTTTAGAAGAAGTCAGAGTATAAATATTTTTAATATCCTCTGTCAGCTTTGGTAGCTTGTGTTTTTGAGGAATATTCCATTTCATGCAAACTGTTAAAGTCATTTACATAAAGTTGTTCTAATGTTCTAATAGCCTCTCATTATTTCGAAATGTCTGTACGTTCTGCAATGATATTCCTGTGTTCTCCCTTCTATTTTTTTGACCAATCTTTCTAGAGATTTATCTTTTTTTTAAAGATTTATTTATTTATGCATACAAGAACTGGGGTACAGGCCAGAGGTGTAGGGTGGGGGTGAGAGGATTCACCAGAGACAGAGTGGGAAACAGAGCAGGCAGACTGACTGAAATACATGCTGAGGGGAGCAGCTGGTGAGACAGGAGAGGTCTGCTGCACCATGTGGGCAGCTCCTTGGCCGGCCAGGGGTCGAACTCATGATGCAGAGGCTGCTGATTGCTTCATAGGTTGCATCTTAACCCCTTGCACCACCAGGGAGGCCTGAGATTTATCATTTTTATTAATATTTTTAGGGGACTGACATTTGGTTACTGTTTTTTCTCTATTTTGTCTTACAATTTATTGATTTCTACTATACTTATCTTTACTTTTTCCTTCCACAGTCTTACTTCTGCTTGATTCTTTTTTCAGTTTCTTGATAGAACCTAAATCTTGGTCAGTCTTTCTTATTTTCCAGTACAGTTTAGGCTAATAAACTTGCCTCTAAATACTTGATCTAGCTGCATCCCCCAAAGTTTTGTCTTATCACCTTATAATTTCTTCCAAAATATTTTATAACTTCTATTTTGATTTCCTTGTTCACACATGGATTATATAGGAGTGGATTGCATTATTATCTGGTAGTGTAATTTTTTTTTTTTTTTTTGGTGGGACCCTCGCCAGCAGCCGGGGAATGAACTGGCGCTGCAGAGGCTGTGGGCAGCCTCGCAGCCCAGAGCTCAACCACTGGGCCACCGGGGGAGGCACTAATTAGTGTAATTTTATGTAATTATTGCTTTCTTATTGTATTTTAGTTTATTTAGTTAGGGTCAGAAAAAAAAATCTGAGTGATTTGATCACTGGAAATGATGGAAACATTCTTTATAGGCCAGTTTGTGTTCTATGCTAATAAATATTTCATATATATTTGAAATGGAAATTTTTCATGGTTAGGCACAGTGATCTAAATGTTAAATTAGGTCAAATTTATGAATTATATAGTTCAAATGTTCTATGTATTTTTTTCCCTGCTATTCTATTACCTTTGAGATAAATGTGATAAAACCAACTGATTGTGGATTTTTTTCTGTCTCTTTTTGTTTTTGTTCATTTTTGTTTTATATATCTTGAGGCTATGGTGTTGAGTTCATAAAGATTTACATTATGATATTTTTCTTTTAGGCTAACATTTTTGCCAATATGTGTACATTTCCTTATCCCCAGTAATGTTTGGGTCTAATAATTGCTTTAATACTGGTATAGCTACACCAGATAATTTTTTATTAGTCTCTAAATAGTTTATGGTTTTCATTTATTTTCATTTTGAGCATTCTCTGTTCTTATATTTTAATTTTGTATCTTTTAAACAACATGCAGTTGGGTTTTATCTTTTTATCAGTTCTGAAATAATTTTTGTTATGTTTTAAAACATTTTATTATTATATTTTTCAAACATACAACAAAGTTGAGAGAACTTCACAGTGAAAAGCTACAACCACAACCAATTCTAACATTCATATTGGACTTCTGACAATCGTAATCATTTTCTCTAGATCATTTTGTCCTTCTTCATTTAATTTGATTTCTATAAAAATGTCTTGTACTTACTCGTTTTCTGGTTGGAAAATCTGTTCTAGGTTCTGGAATTTTTCTTTTCACCTACTCTGTTCTTCTTTTTTTTATGACTAATCATGTACTTCTGTTATTCCTTTTTGCTTTCTAGTACCTTTATAGTTATATATTATGTTACTATTCTATAGTAGTATATTATTTCACTATTAACTACCCTAAAGAGCACAATCCAGATGCCTTATTTATCAAACTTAATAAGAGTTATTTCATCAATTTCCTGTTCAGAAACTTAGAAGATTTAAGTCAATTTATGTCTACCCCCTCATTATGTTATTTTCAATATATATTATAAATTATTCATAACATTGCAGGTATTGATGCAAGTTACTACTCATTTATATTACTCACATATTTACATATCTAAGTGTTAACCATCTTACTCCTGCATTTTTAATTTCCATTTGGTATCATTTTCCTTCTTCTGAAAGTGCAACCTTTAATTTTTCTTTCAGTGTGGAAATGTTGATGGAAACTTGTCTGTTTCTGTCTCCTAAAAATTACTATACTTCATCTTTATTTTTACATTTTAAATTATTTTGTTCATGGAACCACAGGGAACACCAAATAATCAAAACAAACCCGAGGAAGAAAGAGCAAAAATAAAGGTGACACATTTCCTGATCAAACTATACCTCAGGGGCTATATAATGAAAACAGCATAGTATTGGAATAAGAAAAGACACACACACATTAACAGCACAGAATTTAGAATCCAGAAATAAGCCCACACATAATGGACAATTATTTACCAAAAAAAAGGGCATCAAAAACATAAAACGGAAAAATGAAATCACTTAAATAAATGCTGATTGGAAAACTGGGCAGCAACTTGAAGCTAGACCACTCTCTTAAACAATGCACAAAAATAATTCAAAATGGGATTTAAGACTGGATATAAGACCTTAAAGTACATAGAATATATAGCAGGTAAACTCATTGACATCAGCCTTAGAGATATCTTTGAGAATTTAATTCCAATATCAAAAGAAGTAAAAGCAAAGCTAATTTTAATAATGGGACTACATAAAACTAAAAAGCTTCCGCACAGTGAAACAAATTATTAGTTAAACAAACAAAAGAAACCCAGCCAACTGAATGTAAGAAGGTATTTCTACTTTGTTATAAATAGTCTTTTTCCTGGTCCCTTATTTAGGTTTTCTAAATTCTTGCTATGAGTGAGACCATCCGGTATTTTTCTTTTTCTTTCTGGCTTATTTTGATGAGCATGATCTGGGGACTATAACCAAGATGAAAATGCATACATTGTGCAATATGTAAAAAATACATGCAATGATATAAAAAATATATAACATAAAATAAAAAACAAAAAAACTTAAAAAAAGAAGGTATTTCTAAGTCATACACTGAACAAAGGGTTAATATCCAAAATATATGAAGAATTCATATAACAACAATAATAAATGAACAACCTGATTACAAAATGGGCAGAGGATCTGAATAGATACTTCTTCAAAAAGATATCCACATGGCAAATCGGGACATGAGAATATTGCATAATAATCCAAACCTCACCTCAAACCTGGTTCTTATCAAAAAGACAAGAAACACCAAGTGTTGGCAAGGATGTGAACAAAAGGGAACCCTTATTCAGTATTGGTGGGATGAAAATTAGTATAATCATTATGGAAAAAATAATGTGGAAACCCAATAAAAAAATAAGATTAAAAATACCATATATCTATTCCATTTTTGAGTATTTACACAAATTATACAAAAATACTAATATGAAAAGATATATACACTTCTATATTAAATTCTAAGTGCCCATTGATGTATGAATGGAAAAAGAAAGATGTGGGGTGTGTGTGTGTGTGTGTGTGTGTGTGTAACTATTACCAAAAAAAGTGTAAATCAATCAGAAACAAAGAAAGAAAAATGTATGATGTCTCTCATATGTGAAACATAAAGAAGTAAAACAAATGAACCAACAAACTCTTAGGTACAGAGAGCAGATTGGTGTTTAGCAGAGGCAAAAGGGTATGAGGGTGTAGGTGTAGTGGATCAATGAGGTCAATTATACAGTGGTCGAAGGAAACTAGACTTTGGGCGTGAATCACAATGTACTATATACAGATTTCAAATTATGATGTTGTACACTTAAAATATATATAGTGTTATAAAACATTGCTGCTTCAATAAAAAATATTTAAATTTTTTCTTCATTTTTTCACCTTTTAATTGTTAGAAAAAGGAAATAAAATCACATTAAATAAATATATACTATTAAAAATACACCCTTTTATAGCTGCCGCCCACATCAGTAAACACAATTTTTTCAATTATGCAAGAGCTCCCTCTTTGTGATCTATTTTCATCACAGTTGACCCCCCCCCCCAAAAAAAAGACCACTTTATTCCTTGACATGTAGTTAGGGAAATTTTGTAGTTTGGTTTTGCCAATTTTAAAAATGTGATATGTGATAAAATACAAATTAATCTATATATTTTACAATTAACATATTTCCTTCATCATTCCCTCTCTCTCCCTTACAATTTATTTGTTAGAGAACCTAAGTGATTCAAATGGTAGACTTTCCCTCAGTCTGTATTCTGTTGATTACACACCCATAGTGTAATTCAAAACATATTTTTGTCCTCTGTATTTCCTGAAAATTGACAACTAGGTTTTATCAGACAAAGGTTCAAACCCTTCAGCATGAATAGAGGTGATGAAATGGAATAAGGTTAAAATCAACTATAAAAAGAAAAATAGGCCACAAATAGATGGCTATTAATCAACATGTCACTGAAAAACTATTATGTCATAGAAGAAATGAAAGAAGTTAAAATGTACCTGGAAATGAATGAAAATGAAAATCCCCAGCCGGCCAGAGATCTGCCCACCTGGCGCAGCAGACCTCTCCTGACTTGCCCGCTGCTCCCCTCAGCAGTGTATTTCAGTCAGTCTGCCTGTTCTGCTCCCCACTCTGTCTCTGGTGAATCCTCTCATCCCTCCCCCTGCACCTCTAGCCTGTACCCCAGCACTTGTATGCATAAATAAATATTAAAAAAAAAGAAAAAGAAAATAACACCAGACTCTGGGATGCATAGAGAGCAGTACTAAGAGGTAAGTATATAGCAATACAGGTTCATGGCAAGAACAAGAAAAATAACAAAGTAACAATCTAACCCTACACCTAAGCAAACTAGGAAAAAAAAAGCCAAACTCAGTAGATGGAAAGAAAGAAAAATCAGAGTGGAAATAAAAACAAGCAAAAAAAAAAAAATACATAGAACAACAAGCTGAAGAGCTGGTTCTTAGACAAAAGCAACAAATTGACAAACTTTTGGTCAGACTCATTAAGAAAAATGTGAGAAGGCTCAAATAAGTAAAAAAGGAATGAAAGAGGAGACATTGTGATAAACACTACAGAAACACAATAGATCATAAGAGACTATTATCAACATCTATATGCCAACAAATCTGAAAACCTAGAGGAAATGGATAAATTCCTTGAATTGTATAACCTCCCAAGTTGGAGTCATGAAAAAAAATAGGAAATCTGAAGAGACTTATATCACGAGTAAGGAAGTTTAAACAGTAATGAAAACCAAACATTCAAGGGAGATCTAATTCCCATCTTTCTCAAACTCTTCCAAAATGTAGAAAAGGAGGAAATCCTTGGTAACTACTTTTATGATGTCAACTAATACACAAACCAGGCAAGGAGAGCATAATAAAACAAAGTCTAAAAGATTTCCTCTACAGAGTGAAAATATGTGTGTAACTTAATAGGAAATTTAGACCTAAGAATTTGTTTTGTCATGTCTTTCGCATTCATGATTAATGCACACAACATTTATTGATGTATAATTATACATACAAAGATAAGTAGATATAATCTTTTATGTATCTGTAGATGAAAAATATATATAGATATGATATAATTGTAAAGATTCTATTATAGTTGAGAGAAAGTCAACTCAAGCAAGTTTAAGGAGAAATGGGATTTATAAATTCCTACATATGTACGAAGGTCAGATTTAGATCTGACCTTGGAAATGACAGTATTTAGAGTCTCATACAGTATTATTCTATCTATCCATATCTGTCTATCTATCTATCTATCTATCTATCTATCTATCTACCTACCTACCTACCTATCTATCATCTGTCAACCATCTATCATCTATCCATCCCTATCCCCTTCTCTATCAGTCTATCTCCCCACTCCTTTCCTATCACTTAGTGACTACTTTTTTTGTGTTGGTCTTATTCTAGCCTGCCATATGGAAGCTTCCCTTGTGTGAATATATGAATGGGGATGTGTTAGAAGTACCTTAAGGTTTATATCATACCAGCTTATGATCTAAAGGAAAACTCTCCCCCTGCCCCCACTCACTCTCTCCTGCAAAAAAGAAAAAAATGTCCAAGGACAATGGTCCATTTAGTCCACCTTCAATGACTAGCTTAACTTGTAGATTCTTTCAGTTGTGGGGCAAGTATTATGTTTGTTAGATTGTGAGAGAAAGAATTTTCCAAAATAAATATGATGTTGGATACTGTTTCAAGGAGCTCGGAGATGCTAAGCAAATAATTAGTATGTCTTAAGTACATTATGATGTATAATTGTAAATATATGTGTGTATTTGTGTCACATTAAGAAGTATGGTTTTTCCTTAAAAACGATATTGTTATCTAACCAATATAAATTTTTAAAATTTTTTTTAAAGATTTATTTATTTATGCATACAAGAACTGGGGTACAGGCCAGAGTTGTGGGGGGGGGGGTGAGAGGATTCACCAGAGACAGATTGGGGAGCAAAACAGACTGACAGAAATAACACTGATGAAGGGAGCAGCAGGCGAGCCAGAAGAGGTCTGCTATGCCATGTGGGGAGCTTCCCGTCCAGGAATCGAACTCACACTGCAGAGGCTGTAGACAGTTCCACAGTGCTTTGCTCAACCCCTGTGCCACCATGGAGGCCCCAACCAATATAAATTTTAAAGGCAATATAATCATAGACAAAACAAAGGTAATCATTGACTTTTTGAAGCAGGCAGTTGATACTAATAAACAATAATTTTCATGTTAAAATTAATGTTTCTTTAATAAGAAAAAAGTTTCACTTTTGGAATGGCAGCATGAGATGCTTCAATGACCTGTTCCCAGTACAGTAAGGATAGTTGGTAGAAATTGGATAGATGATGATGAACATAAATAGGTTGGTAGGTACATAGATATGTATAGCTGTATATCTACATTTACAGTTATTTTGAAGTCTCTATAAAATAACCTAATTTTACATAGCTAATTAAAAAAGAATCAAGAAATTATTCTAAGACTTGATAAGAAAAGCAAGCCTTTAACACCAAGAACCATGTCTCACTACATCTCTCACCCTTTCCAGCTCAGCATGACAGAAACTCCACTCCAGATGGATGTAGTCAAGAACACAAGGCTCTTTGTAACCCCCCAGGTCTTAGTCAAGGGCGACAACATCATTAGGGAAGGGAACGTTGCCAGAATTTCTCATTCTCCCCAAGCCATTCATTATAGAAGTTAAATTCTAGGTGAATGTGATGGAGAGGTTGGGGACTTCTTCCTCCACAAAGTTTCCACTTCACTCTGCAGGCAGAGAATCCTGGTGTTACATTTTGATTTATAAGAAAAAAACATGCATTTGGTCATTCAGATGAACAAAAAATATTTCTCATATATAAATGGACTTTATCCACAGTCATGGCTCTTAACTCCCAAAACCCTTGGAATTTCCTAAGTGTTGGGAATGATAAAGGTGTCTTTTGTTATGTGAATCAGGTAACTTTAGTAGCACATGAGGAAGGGGGCTGGTTGCCAGGAGAACCAGTCATGTGATTAGAGGGTTGGAACTTTCAGCCCCCATCACTTCGACTTCTGGGGAAGGGGAAGGGAAGGGACTAGAAGTTTAATCAATCACCAATGGTCAATGTGTTAATCAACTATGCTAATGTCATGAAGTTTCCATAAAAATCCAAAAGGACAGGGTTCGGACAACTTCTGAGTTGGTGAACACTTGACGACTTGTGGAGATTGTCATGATCAGAGAAAATGGAAACTCCCACCCTTTTTCTATTCCTTGACCTTTGCATCTCTCCCATCTGGATGTTCATTTCTTCTGCTATTATACCCTTACGCAATAAATTGGTAATCTAATCAGTAACCAAGTTTTGAGTTCTGTGAGCCATTCTGGAAAATTAATTGAAACTGAGAAAGGGGTCCTGGGAAACTGATTTATAGTCAATTTGTAAGAAATACTGATAATTACCTGGGCTTGCTACTGACATATGAAGTCCAAAGAGGAGGTTGTATCTGGTTTGGTTAGCTGGTTGGTTAGCTGCTAGGTGACTACTTAGTCTGGCAATTGGTATCTGAAGTGGAAGGGGAGCAGTTTTATAGGACTGAATTTTATCATCTGATGCTATCTTGAGATAGTGTCAGCATTAAGACACCAACTGCATGTCTTGAGAATTCAGTGTTGCCTTCAATGATGGGAATGGGGAGGTCTCCATACACATTTGTGTTGGAATTAGACCCAGAAACCAGTTTACTTTGGATCCTGATTATCCTCGACCCTATTCACTCACGTGTTAGGATTTCAACATTTAAAGAAAGCAAGCAAAGAAAACTAGAGGTTACCACCTTGTCGAACATTCAGAGTAGTAACACACAGATTTTTCTTCCAGGGGTAGAGAAAGTTCATTAGAACAAGAGTTCTAAAACTCTCTACAGATGAACTGACTTCGTTTGTTTGAGGAGGTTCAAAACTAACGACATTTTTAAAACAATGGTGATTTTGGTGTCAAGCAAAGAAAAGGAGACTAGTAGCCTGGTGAGACCAACAAGCTTAACTACAGAGAGAACTAGGACGTGGTACAGTTGATTCCTCTTGATATAAAAAGAAAATTCAAATACATTCTGCAACAACTACAGTGCAAATGTGCCCAAATTGAATTAGATGAAGTTATGGGAAAATTTAGGACTCAGAACATTAACAAAATAATAGACCAATGAGTCAGCAATTAGTGCAGAATGTGTCAGGGAAAGGGACAGTCAAAACAATGACTGCTAAAGTGCCATGCTAATGAAGAGAATATAAATCATATGTCTATACAAATACTTGCACATTGGTATTCATAACAACATTATGCATAATAGCCAAAAAATGGAAAAAACCCAAATGTTCATCAATTGATGAACGAATAAACAGAATGTGGTACATACTTACACTGGAATATTATTTGGCTAAAAAAAAACAAAACAAAAACAACCTCACACTCTGAAATCCTGACACTTGTTAAAACAAAGATGAAGGATGAACCTTGAAAACATTATGCTAAGTGAAATGAGCCTTTCACCAAAGACCACGATGTGCATCATTCCATTTATATCAAATATCCATACGTCATATTTACAGAGAAAAAATAGATTATTGGTTGCCTAGGGTTGGTAGATTGAGGGCAAATGGATGAATCTTCATGAAGTTTTGTTTTGGGGGCCTGGTGATGAAAATGTTCTATAATTGAGTGTGGCTATGTTTCAGAACTTAGAATATACTAAAATTGTCAAATTATACACTTTTATCCTTTTTTCTCCAACTCAGACTCTTTAAATTGGTAAATTCTATGGTACAGGAATTATATCTCAATAAAGTTGCTAACAAAACAATGAAGATAAAGTTTCTATCATGAAAATAATGTATGCTCTTTAGTAATACTGACTTTTAATAAAAATTCATAATGGAATTTTAAATAATCTAAATGCTAGCTTAGTCTTTATATTCTCATGAAGAAATGTATTTTGTACATATATACTATTTGTGTGATTTATTCCATACTTGAAAAAAAGCATCAAATCATTTTTGTGAAAACCGTTTTTGAGAAAGGCTATAATGTAATAATTTGAATAAATTCAGTATGTCAGGGGATTCAGGGCTGAATTCTAAATAGCATTTATTAATACCATGGTATACAATTACCTCAGCAAGTAGAAGATGAATTATAAAGGCTATTTTTCTGTAAACGAATCTTCATCTACAATGAGAAGTACAACGTATCCAGACACCTCTCCCCCCAACATGGGCATTTTGTCATGTTTAGATGGCAATGAGAAAAGGATTATAAATCTAATAATAGGTATAAATAATAGTTCCAAAATATTTACTTTCAATATAACTATTTAATTTTACACTTATATATGTACTCACGCAATGAGATGCCTATGTAAAAGCTCAAAATGAAGTATTTGAATTGCTTTGATCAAAACAAAAACTTTGAAATTAATAATTCTGGAAAATAATGACATGTTTGTTTAAAGAATTTACAAGCTTTCAGCTATGCCAATTTTGATTTCCCAAGTTAGCCCAGCTACACTGAAGAGACTTTCAAAACTATTTGCTTGAAGCAATCAGCTCTTAATCAATGTTTCAGGTCAATCAATGTTTTTGGCACTTTTCAAATAACAGGACACAACTTGTTTTGGCACTGAAAGGAAATTTACTTTTGGCTGCCCCTTTCCTTCAATTAATCACTTGTCACTTTAAATCTACATTAGAGTAGTCTATTGATGCAACATATATTTGACTAGCTTAGGTTACTCAGGTTCTAATTCTTGTTATCTACATTTTCTATCCTTTTATGTGTATCTCTAAAAGACAAAGACAGTAATAAGAATGATAGGTGTTATTGAGGAAGATGGTCAATTTTGTTTGTTTACATTCTCCAAGATTTGAAATTCTTAATTATCTACTTGAAAGTATCTAACAAATTATTCCAATATTTGACCTAACATATTGTATGAATTGCCTATCAATAAGAAAGAAGAAGAAAGAGAATATTTTGAAAATACTTGAATTTTACTGGAAACTTAATAACCCTTTTGAGAAACAAAGGCAACCATTATTTTCTAAATAACACTCTGTGAAATTTGCTCAGAATCTTCTTCAGGCTATTGTGCAATAGCATGCAAAGCTGAGATGCTGCTTTGTTTATTTCTAAATAGAAAAATATGTCAGTTTACAACTTGACAAAAATAAATTGGTGACAAAAAAACCCTGATGTTTTGTTTTATAATATATTTAAAGTAAGCATAACTTATTTTTTTCCCTCACTGAATTGTCAGAATTATATAATTGTTTTCACATTTTGAATAACTGGAGAAAAATTATATATGTGTGTATTGTATGTATATTTATATAATGTTATTTATGCAATTATGTGTGTAATTAATGCATATACTTATGGCATTGATATATGTAAACATATATGGATTCATGTATGTTCCTATATAATTCATGTATACATTTACATATAAAAATCTTAGAACTCAGGAAATTATTTTTGTACCTTTTTTGTTTTTGTACTTTAACAAATATACCATACTTTTCTTAGTAGGACAGTAGTAAGGAGTGGGTGGGCACAATAATGAGAACTGGAAGTGCAAATTAGCAAACAAGAACCAGGTATGATCAATAACAATCACGGGAAGGCAGGTTAGCTAACATGGGTTTATGGGTACAATAACAAGAACCGGAAGTGCAGTTTTGCAAATGATTAGGTGGTGGCCTCACAAGAACTGGAATGGCAGATTAGTGAACAAGAAGTTGGTGGGCTCCATAACAAGAACTAGAAGGGCAGATTAACAAATAGGGAGCAGGTGTGCTGATAACAATACCTGGAAGGGCAGATTAGCAAACATTGACCTTGTGGGCTCAATAACAAGAACTGGAAGTGCAGTTTAGGAAACAACTGGGGGACAGATAGCAAAAAAAGGGTGCCGTGGTCACCATAACAAGAAACAGACGTGCAGATTATCAAACTAGGGGGTGATAGGATCAATAACGATAACTGGAAGGTCAGATTAGCAAACATGTACCGTGTGGTCTCAATAACAAGAACTGGGAGTGCAGTTTAGCAAACAAGGAGTGGGGAGGCTCAATATCAAAATATATATGTATGTCATTTTTGTCTTTGACTTCGATAATTTGGCAATAATACATCCTGGTGAAGATCATTATGCATTTGCAAATTTGGATGTCCTTTCTGCTTGATGGACAACGTTTATTTCATTTCTTAGGTTTGGTAAGTTCTAAGATATTACTTCTTGGAATAGGACCTCTGTTCCATTCTCTCTCTTCATCTGCTGCAATACCCATTTTCTTTGTTGCTCTTTTAATGGAGTCTGCAATTTTCTCATAGAGTTTCTTCATTTTTTTCTAAATCTTGTGTCTCTATTTTTCCATTTCGGTGTTTTGTATCGAGTGAGAAAGTTAGGAAATGGGTTTACATAGTCAGTTAGGAACAGGGTGCCTGTAAAGGTCAGGAACAGACACGGTGCAGGTTTTCTGATCCCATGCAGACCAGGTAAAGGAGGAGTCAGAGTCCTCAGTTGTTTTTTTGCAGGTCTTTTATTGGGATTTAGCGGGTACATGGCAGGCAGGAGTGTTGGGGGGCCGGGAGGCTGGCAGTCCTCCCAGCCCCCAGCAAATCTTCACTCTATCTGGGCTCTCTGGTGTTCTCTCTGCTTCTGCTTCTCTTGCTTCTGTTTCTCTTGCTTCTCTCTCGGCTTCTGCTGCTGCTGCTGGCGTCCCCGTGACGCCGCCCTTAAAAGCCCAGTCTTAGCCCAGGTGAATTCCATCTACCTCTGCCCACACCCTACTCCAGGTGCCCGCCATCAGGCATGCATTCAGGACCGCAAGGATCCATCATCTATCCTGATGGCGGGAGGGCAGAAAAGCCTGACATTTTTCCTTACCCTACAATGCCCCACACCCCAAGCTTATTTATCGACCTGAGAAATTGGAACCAGGAGAGTATATCTGTAGCGGCAGGAAAGGCAAAGAGCAGGATCTCTGTATGATTCGAGCAGACAGGTGAAGGAGGAGAGTCTTGGAGCCCTCGGTGGATTTTTCAGGCTTTTATTCGGTTTACCAGGTACATGGCAGGCAGGGGTGCTGGGGTGGTGAGAGGCTGGCAGGCCTCCTAGCCCCAGAGAATCTTCACTCTTTTCTGGGCTCTCCGACATTCTCTCATGGCTTTTCTCTGCTCCTTTCGCTTTGCTGGCAGCCCCGAGATGCCACCCTTATAAGCCCAGTCTCTCAGCACAGGTGTACCCACTTACACAGGCCCACACCCCACTCCAGGTGCCTGCCATCAGGCATACATTCAGGACTGCAGGGATCCATTGCCAATCCTAATGGCAGGAGGGCAGAAAAGCCTGATACTTTATTTACCCTACAGTACCCCAACCGAGGTGCCCTAGGTCCATAGATCAGTCTGATGGGAGAAAGTCGTGTACCAGTAGGGTACACTCCAGCTTCCCTAATTAATAATGGAATGTTCAGAACACCAACACAAATAGCACAATAGCATTGGGTCAAAGATGGTTCTTCAAGGCTGGCCAGGTAAAGTGGGGAGACTAGTGGGCCTCAGGAACCTATGAACCCTGTGGCTCAGCCAATCAGCAAGAGACACTCAACAGCCAAACCCCCACTGCTTGCCCACTATATCCATATAAGCAGCTACTTTTCCTCACATCAGTGGCTACTCACTCAGGGCCCCTCTCTGCCCAGAGAGCTTTCCTGTCTGTCCTATCTATCAATAAATCTAATGCTTTCTGTAACTTTGGGCTCGATGTTGAATTCCTTCCTCACGGGAGACAAGAACTGAGAAAGAGCCTGTCTGGGATCCTTGGACTTCAGGCCTGCCCCCAAAACCCTTATTTAGTCTATTTGAGCCTTCCATTTGTTTTAATTTAATTTAATTAGCATCTGTTTGTGTTATTTTAATGTATTTAATCTCTTTAGTAAAGAACTCTTTTTGTTCTTGGATCTCCTTTCTAAGATCTTGTAGCTGCCTTCAGTATTTTTCTATTGTTCCAGTACCTAACTTAGCAAATTTAAAATTGTTATCCAAACGTGTCTACTAGATCCTTTATTTCTGTTTATATATATATATATATATATACGTAATTTCTCTTCTTTTTCATCTTTGTTCAGGTTTTTTTTTTTTTTTTTTTTTTTTTTTTTGCATCCCACATTGCAGAGGAGAGTAGCAAGGAGATGAGGCAGGAATTTAGAAAACCTGTAGCAAGAACAGAGCAAACTCTGGAGAAAGAAGTGGAGACAGACTTGTCTCCATCAGCTGGGAAATGTCCTCAATTTTCACCAGGACTTCGACAAGGACTGAGACCAAATATTTTTTTTTTATAATAAATTTTATTTTTATATTCCCCATACAATTGCAACCCCCCCATTCTGACCCCATTCCAAATATTTGAGACCCAGTTTCAAATTGCAAGTTACAATGAATGACTCCTTCATTTGGGTCTTTTTATAGAGAGTAAGGAGAAGTGTTTTTTCTCCATCTGCAACCAAATTCTGAGTCTGGGGTGGTTCCACAAGGTGCCAACACCAATGTTCCCTTTGTTAGATCTTTTCCTGGATTGGGGGAGGGGGTTTCCTTAGCATTGCTGCTGATCACCACACTCCCAATGACTCAAACCTCAGTCCCATGCATGTGTCTGTGTGTCTGCTAAGAATGCCAGGTAAGGACCCTTGGTGGAGGGGCCCCTCCTGTTCTGTTGACTGGAATATCCACTGTCCAAGCTATGGTCTCTTTTGTCTCTTCCTTCTCTGTCCCCCACTATAACCATAAAATCTCCATGTTAACATTTTCCATCTCTATTGACAAACCTCCCAGCCTTTATTTGAGCAAATTTAATCTAGTGTTATTTTCCTTTTACTTGTGTTTAGGATAGAGGATGATCTAGACCTCTGTATTCTGCCATGTGGAGGGTGGAACACTGTACAGGGGTTTTTGGTCAAAATATCCACAATAGTTTAAATATTCAGTTTTCTAAAATTAGAAAATTTCTATTGAGGGACAGTCTGCCAAAGGTCATATTAGAAAATGATGTAGGAATGGTATACTGAGCAAATGCTAGAAATATCACTAATATAAATATGGTTTTTACTTGTACTATTATTGCTTTTACACGTAAATTTCATAATAAAATTGTAACAGCCAAAGGTTTGATTCAGAACCTGTGACAGATGCATTTCCACAAGCCTGTAATACATTCCCTTCATCCATTTTGGGTTTCAGCTTCAACATAAGTAGACAGTTCCCAATGAGCTCACTTTCAGCTCACACTTAGTATCTCTACTTTTATTTTTTTTCCCCATAACACCTTCTCTGACTCAATGAGGGAAAGAAAAATTTTTTATCACTGGATTTAACTTCTAACTACAGAGTAGGTTTCTTACTGTTGCCAACCATCATGGGCTAATGCTTGGGAAAAAATTGACATCACACAGTATAGCTTAGGAACAGACTTTATCAGAGAAATTGCAAACCAAAATTCAATAAGAGAATCACACATTTTCAATTCTTTTTTTAAAATAATTATGTCCTTTGTACCAATACTAAATTTTACAGGTAGAGAATACTAAAGGTCAGAAATGTCATCCATTTACTCACTCAGTAAGTTAATAATGGGCTCAAGTTTAGAAAAGTGTCTCCAAATTCTAAATCAATGTTTATTTTCTTCTACCAGTGTTCTGAAAGTATATCCTTTGCATCAGAATCACCCACACAGTTGCTGTTAAAAACTGTGGTTGCCTTGACCCATTCTAGCTGTCTCTGCTTGTCTGCCTCACATGTTTGAACACATGAATGTCACAAGTTCTCTGGTTTTACTACCTCCTACGAGCTCTTGGATTGTTCATCCATCTAGGGAAAACAGCGGGGGGAGACTGATTGGTCCAACATAAGTCAGGTATCAATTAATGGATCAAAAAATACATTTCCACAGTCAAGGATAAGTTATGACCTAAAGATTAGAGAAATGAGACATTTCTGCGGGAGGAAGTAGTTTAATTTAAAAAGAATGAAAGATGTAAGTAACTGGACAATAATGGAAAAGTGTCATAGAATAGATCATAGCGGACTGTGTATGCTAGACTGATTAATTTGAACAGTAGATATGGAAAAATCATTAATGATTATTTAGCAGAAAGCAACATTAGAATTAAATTAAAATTACTCTTCCACCATTAGGCAAAGTGAATTTGAGCAGCAGTGTTCTGTGGATGAACGCTAGGAAAGTGGTTCTCAAACTGATGTGTATATAAGAAATATTTGTGATGTTAAGTTAAAGATGTGGATTCCTGTCACATGGTTTCAGAGATTGTCATTCTGAGATATAGTCCAGGAAACAGTATTTATAGTCAACACTGCAAATGTTTCTTATATAGCATACTCAGTGGTCAAGTGTTTTATATATGCAAGTGCATGTATACATACTCAAAGGTTTTATACATACAAATACTACTTACGTACACAGCATTTGAGAGCTTCAGCTCTGACTTGTCTTTTTTCCAATATTCTTTTAATGTTTTTCAAAAAATAATTTATTCTTTTAATTGTGGTAGCATTAGGATTCTGGTACTTATACACAGTGGAATATTACTCCAATCTTCTTAACCAATGCACTAGTTGTACAATTTGGAATGAAAGGGGTGATGGTGGACAGAGAGCATGGCTGTCTCTAAAAGCTGTCAGTGGTGACTCAGCCAATTTTTGCCATGCATGAATGTAGGTTCAGTTTTGTTTGGTTATCTGATTTTTCAGGAAAAGACAGATATCTGAATTATTATGGCATATCTCCCAATTTTAAATTTTTAATATCATGTGTGTGCACATGTACATACTTACATGCATACAAATCAAAGAAAATAGAACTTTTAGTTGAATTTGACTCAAAGACAGTGAATGTGAAACCATTGACCTTCTTGTCTAACCCAACTCAGTCCAGGTTATTCCAATTTTGTAGTTTTTTATTATTGTAGTGTGTTCTCCTATCTACATTTACTTCTATGCTGTTGCCTGTATCAATAATGTCCTTTGTAGAAATTGATTCTGTCTCCCTTAGTCAGTCACTAGTTCACCAAAAACAAGGGCTACATCTCTTATTTCAGGTCTGTTCTACTTAGCATGAGGACCTCATAAGCTAGGCAAGGAACTGACTTATGCCAGGGAAATGCATGCCATCTGTGGTGCCTGCGTTGTAATGATCATGACCCTTCCAGCTTAGTATTAAAATATATTTTATATGTAACTCTATGCTATATATATTTGCATATATAGTATATATATATATATATATGTGTGTGTGTGTGTCTATTTATCTTTTCTGCATTGTTCCCCTTCATCTCTGCAACACAGTGTGTGCTGTGTGTTGTACAAATGTTTCCTTACGCTTACTTTTCAAGTGGCTTCTCAGAGCAGATGTTTCCCCAAGTGTACTTTCTACCTCTTTTACTAGCATTTCTTTCTATACAAACAACAGATTCCTTTTTGACTGTCCTTTAGATTTAAGAAGAAAAAAAAAAATCTCACCACTACAGATGTTTGCTTATCTCTCTTCACCAAAAGATTCTTAGTAAAATTTATAAATAAACATGCATTCTTTTTCTTCTTCCCTGCCTTCATAATGTCATATCATAAAGACTGGCTTTCAAATATTTTTCATAGAGTTATCATCTTTGAATTTTCTGAACAGAGTTGTCTTCTTAGAGACTTTGCACTAGATGAAAATGTGGTGTTCAGAGACTCATGAATAAAAATCACTTGTCTAATTATCAACCAAATATAATTGAATGATTTAATATTTTATAAAATTAAAAGGGGATAATTAGCAGTGTTCTTCATCTGAAATTAATTTTTCCAATCATTTTCTTTTTTTTATTATTTATTTATTTATTTATTTTAAATAATAAATTTTATTTTTATATTCCCCCATACAATTGCAAACGCCCCATTCTGACCCCAATCCTTCCCCTCCCGCCCCCCACCCCCCAAAAAGTGTCTCTGGTTCATAGTTTTTTGTTGATTTTGATTTTCACTTTCTTATATTCATTTTCCTGGTCCCTTATTTAAGTTTTCTAGATTCCTGCTATGAGTGAGACCATCCGGTATTTTTCTTTTTCATTTTGGCTTATTTCGCTGAGCATGATCCCTTCCAGCGCCATCCATGTTGCTGCAAATTGCATGTGTTTATCTTTTTTGAATGCTGAGTAATATTCCATGGTATATATGTACCACATCTTCTTGATCCAGTCATCTATTTTGGGGCATTTGGGTTGTTTCCAAAGCTTAGCTATTGTTTTCCAATCATTTTCAATGGAACTTACGCGACTAGGGATAAATATGCAGGTGTCAAATATTTTACACACCTACTATATACTGCAACAGTAATTACACAATGGAGTTATATATTATCATACTAGATCTTATATTTGAATAGCATTTTGCAGTTTAGAAAGCATTTTAAGCTTCACTATACTGTTTAATCCTTACACAAGCTATT
The DNA here is from genome assembly GCF_014898055.3 of Talpa occidentalis. Lineage (NCBI taxonomy): Eukaryota > Metazoa > Chordata > Mammalia > Eulipotyphla > Talpidae > Talpa > Talpa occidentalis. The sequence continues at coordinate 34,730,918 of NW_023601543.1, forward strand.
ATAGACTTTTTTGTACCCAGTTGTACAAAGTTGCACAAATTATTTACCCAAGTTTACACAACTACCAAGTTGAGGTACCCCAAATTCAGTTCTTTATTTGCAGAACCATTCTGCCTCTCTGCCACTTCTATAATTACTTTTGAAGCCTCCTCAATTGCATTAACACATTTATTGAACTATAATTCAAACACCATATAATCCTCTCATTTAAAGTTTGCTATTTAATGATTTTTGGTATTCACAAAGTTTTGCAATGATCACTGAAATGTCATTTTAGAACATTTTCATCACCCCCAAAAGAAACATCATACCTATTAGCACTGATGTCCCACCTCTCTCCCTCCAAGCCCTGGAAAGTTCTAATCTACTTTCTGTCTGTATGTGTTTGCCTGTTCTGGACCAGTCATGCACATGCAATCATACAATATGTGTGTTTTTTCTTACTTTTGTTTTACCTAGAATAATCTTTTTTAAAAAGATTTATTTATTTATTTATGCATACAAGAACTGGGGTATAGGCCAGAGGTGTGGGGGGTGAGAGGATTCACCAGAGACACAGCGGGGAACAGAACAGGAGGAATGACTGAAATACACTGCTGAGGAGAGCAGCGGGTGGGGCAGGAGATGTCTGCCGCGTCATGTGGGTTAGCTCCCTGGCTGGGGATTGAACTCGTGCTGCAGTGGCCGCAGATAGCTTCATGGGCTTCATCTTAACCCCTTTCACCACCAGGGAGGCCCCAAATAATCTTTTTAAGTTTCATCTATGCTGTGGAATATCAATACTTCATTCCTTTTAATGGTTGAATATTATTCCATTGTCAGGTTATATTACGCATTTTCATCCACCCATAGTATCATGGATATATTTGTGTTTTTACTTTTGGTGGTTTTGTGAATAATGCTACTCTGAACATTCCATTGCCTTTTCGTATTTTTCCTCATCATTTTTTTGGTGAGTCTGTTCAAAGATCAACAAAGGAGTGTACTTGTGGCTCATTTGGGTAGCTGGAAAAAAAAAAAAAAAAAGCAGAGAATGGCAGGAAGCCTAGAATAAAGATTTGAAGCAGAAAGTGGTGAAAGTTGAAGTTGCAGTTCTAATAAGACTCAAATCCCTGCCTCATAACTTTATGTAAACAATAAATCAAATAATGTGTACTTCATGCCCTTTACAATGAATGACACATAGTAAGTACACAATAATGTTAGTAACAAAAGTGTATTAAGGACAAACTTGATAAAATGTCAGAAAAAGAGAAGAACAATATGTGCTGGAGTCATTGGAGAAGAATTCATGGTGGTTAGGGCACTTTGGATAGGGCTTTGACTTAATGGAAAGTGCTGGTCCTCATTCTAGGCTGCAGAGATAGAGTTATAGGTAGAAAAGAATTCTAGGGTCACCTTCTAGAAGTTGCTTTCCTCCTTTACTTAACATGGCCTTCAATGGAATTTTAGAAACAAATGTTGCTGAGAACTCAGGACTTAATGACATTTTATCACTGGTGAAAATGTGTGGCTTGAGAATGTTATAAAGATTAGCAATGTATTTATTAGTTGTATAACATGATTCATAACTTAGAAGAAATCTAGATGAGTTTTTTTATTTAAATATTTTATTTTATATAATTCTTACATCTTTTTTCATCTTTGCGCAATGTATGCATTTTCGTTTTGGTTATATTCCCCATACAATTGCACCCCCCCCTTATTTTGACTCTAGTCCTTCCTTTCCCCATCCCTCCTCCCCCCCCCCCCGTGTGTCTCTGGTTTATAGTTGCTTGTTGATTTTGATTTTTACTTTGTATTTATTAGTCTTTTTCCTGGTCTCTTATTTAGGTTTTCTAAATTCCTGCTATGAGTGAGACCATCCAGTATTTTTCTTTTTCTTTCTGACTTATTTCGCTGAGCATGACCCCTTCTAGCTCCATCCATGCTACTGAAAACTGCATGTGTTTATCTTTTTTGATTGCTGAGTAATATTCCATGGTGTATATGTACCACATCTTCTTGATCCAGTCATCTATTTTTGGGCATTTGGGTTGTTTCCAAAGCTTAGCTATTGCAAATAGTGCTGCTGTAAGCATAGGGGTGCAGGTGCCCTTTGGAATTACTGTTTCCGTGTCACTTGGGTAAATACCTAGGGGTGGAATTGCTGGATCATATGGAAGCTCTATGTTTGAAATCTAGATGAGTTTTAAAGAAACATTTTATGGACTATGAATGCTTAATTCAAGTTTCCTGTTTCATGGCCTTTTGATTTATTTTATTTTGATTTATTTATTTATTTTTTTTCTGGGACCTTCGCCAGTGGCCAGGGATCGAACTGGTGCTGCAGATGCTGCGGGCAGCCTCGCAACCCAGCGCTCAACCGCTGCGCCACCTGGGGAGGCCCTGATTTAATTTCTTACAGAATTGAAACAATAACCTAACAAATTTGAAAGCTATTTGATGCATCTTTTCTCTTTACTATATAAAGTAGTGATATGAACTTGATTTCTTAGTCTACATTATTTTCTCTAATGGAATGATTTGCTCATATAAAATATATTGGTGGAAGGGCCTCCCTGGTGGCACCAGGGGTTAAGACATAACCTGTGAGGCTGTCCGAGGCCACTGCAGCACTAGTTTGATCCCCGGCTGGCCAGACAAGGAGCAAACCACATGGCACAGCAGACCTCTCCTGTCTCACCTGCTGCTCCCCTCAGCAGTGTATTTCAGTGAGTCTGCCTGTTCTGTTCCCCACTCTGTCTCTGGTGGATCCTCTCACCCCCCGCACCTCTGGCCTGTACCCCAGCTCTTATATGCATAAATAAATAAATTTAAAAAAAAAACATACTGGTGGAAGCATACCTAGACTTATCATATTCAAGTAGCTTTGATCTTCGGTCCAATTGTTTGAACTATTAACAGTTACCACCCTGTCTATCAGGCTCTTGACTCCTGATCCATGAAAATTCTGTAAGGAACTGGAATTTCTTACACTTTTCTAATGTATTGTACAGAGACTTGAAAGAGTGTGGTGTGTCTAAGATTTTCCAATAGGCAGTTCAAAACTTAGTGTCGATAAGCTCACCTAATTATGTCAGCACTTAGGGTGGAATTTAAAACAAAAATGTCAAGTGATGCTTTAAAAATTGAGTATTTTTAGTCAAGGGAATATGAAATAAATGTCAGTTACTTCTTAATTTTGTGACCTGTGGCAAAATACTTAACCTCTTTGATTCTAGGCTGCTTTTTTGAAAATTGGAAATAAAGCCACCCACATCACAGGGAGCATGAATCATTAAATGAAACAGTGTATAAGAAAGCTTTTATCTCTTCACTATCCTGTTTTTATTTCCTCTGGGTATGTACCCAGAAATGGAATTGTTAGATTATATGGTAGATCTATTTTTACTTTTTTTGAGGAAACTGCAAATTGTTTTTGTATTGGATGAACCAATTAATATTCCTAGAGAGTTAATGCACAGTATAGTGAATATATATAGCAATATTGTATTATAATTATCAAGCTAGTTAAAAGACTAGATCTTCATTACTCAAACTACTAAAAAGACATGGTAATTATGTGATATGTCTGAGGTGCTAATTATCACTACAATGGCTACAATCATATTACAATATATATAAATGGATCAAATCAACATGTTGTACACCTTAAATTTACACATTACTACATGTCAAATATAATTCAATAAAACATAAAAGTTATATAATTTAAATAATGTAAAAAGAAAGATTATCTACAGTAGATATAAACAGTGCCCCTTTAATGAGCTCTTTCTTTACAAAATACTGTGTTAAATACATGTGTTAGTAACTGTGTTAGGCTGCTATAACAAGTATGGCACATAGATGGATTAAAACAATGAGCTTACTCTCTCATACTTCTGGAGGCCAGAAATCAAGGAGTAGGCAGGGCTATGGTCCCTTCAAATGTTCTAGGGAAGAATCCTGCCTTACCTTTTGTACCATTTGGTTGTTACTGATATTCCTTAGCATTCCTTGGCTTATAGATATACTGATTTCTGTTTCTGTTTTCACTAGACTTTCTTCCATGTATGACTGAGTCTGGCTATCCAAATGTTCCTCTTATAAGGGTACCAGTCATAATAGAGCTCACCTTAATCATGACTTGATTACATCCGCCAAGTTCCTATTTCCAAGTAAGGTCATGTTCACAGGTTCCAAGTAGAGATGAATTTTGAGTTTTGGGGGAACACTATTCAACCCAGGAGATAATGCTAAAGCTCACTAAATTCTGTTAATCCCAAAAGATAAGTATTTGTATTTTTGTCTTAAAGAAAATAAAATTCAAAGTAATTTAACAAGGTCACACAGCTCGTAAATGTTGGGGTCTGTATTCTAGTTTATAACTTACTGGATTCCAATGTCTTAGTTTTACTCTATATGTTGATGTTTTTCTGACATTTTGTGCCTATGAGAAATTTTAAAACTCTTGCCTCCTTGAAATGGCGGTAGTGCTTATTTGCATGGAAAACTCATATTCCAATATAACACAATAACTTACTAGAATAGTATATTTTTAAAATTTTAATATATTTGAAAAATTGTCCTGCAGAAAGGGTTATATCAATTTACATTTCATCTAGCAATGCATTATTATAATTCATTATTTTTTTCTGCCTTTGCCAAAATGCTTGGACAATAATAATGTCATATTTTTGTATTATTATGTTTCAGTATTATTAAGCCTAAAATGTTTTTAAATGTTTGCTGAACATTTGTATTTCTGATTTTGTGTGAATTACCTATGTTTCCTTAATATATTTTCCTACTGAGATGTTTTATTTTTTAATTTTTTTAAAAAAGATTTATTTATTTACACATGTAAGAGCTGGGGTATAGGCCAGAGATATGTGTATGGGGGGGTTGGTAATAGGATTCACCACAGGGAGAGTGGAGAGCAGAACAGGCAGATATACTGAAATACACTTCTGAGGGGAGCTGCGCCATTTGGGTCAGCTTCCTGGCTGGGGATCTAACTTGTGCTGTAGGGGCTGTCGATAGCTTCCTAGTGCTGAGACTTAACCCCTTGTACCACCAGGGAGGCCCCAGATGTTTTAGTTTATATACTCATTTATAAAAAACTGTTTGTTCATACCATAAAAACAGCATTATAGACTTGCAACTAATTTTTTTTAAAGTTCATGATTTTTTTTTTTGTTCAGTTGGATTTTTTTTAATGAAGATTTAAATTTCAATGCATCTATTTAATTGTTTTTATTTACCCTGGATTTTTTTCCTCTGACTTAGTAAAAACCTCCCATAATTCAAAATTATAAACACATTCTCCTATATATTCTTTCTGTAGCAATATGGTTTAATATATACATCAACTTTTAATTCATATTGAATTTCTTTAATTTAAGGAGTGAGGTATATTGAGCATTAGATTTTTAAATGATTTGATAATTTTCCCATAATCTAAATAATAACTCCTTTGTCCATTAGTTCGAAAATGCTACCCTTCGCACATACTACATTTGGTTATTTATGAACTGGTTTTTGAAATTTCTGATTTGTTTCGGAAGTGGTACCATATTACTTAAATTATGTGTTATATAATGTAAATGTCTTGCATGACCAGGTTTATAATAATCACTCTTTATCCCGTTAGAATTATATATTCCTTTACATTATATTTTTAGATTAAATATTGAATAATGGTGTTAGAAATAAAAAGGGTCCAAAATAGTCAAAACAACCTTTAGAAAGAAAACAAAGCTGGAAGACTTATACCACACAATTTCAAAACTTACTGCAAGGTCACAGTAATCAACACAGTGTGTAACTGGTATAAGAATAAACATATAGATCAAAGAAATAAATTCAGAGTTCATAAATAAATCTGTGTATCTATGGTTGATTAATTTTCAACAAGGGTGTCGAGATCATTCAATGGGGTAAGAATAATGTTTTCAACAAAAGGTGGTGAGGCAAACAGATGCACATGCAAAACAATGAAGGTGGATCCTTACTTCATAACGTATATATAATTTATATATAAGTTTATACATATATAAATTTAACTGAAACTGAATCAAAGACCTAAACCTAAGAACAAAGATTATAAAAGTTGAAGAATATTTAGGAGTAAATCTGTTTCCTTGGATTAGTCAGTGGTTTCTTAAGTACCAGATTTAAACAAAAATAATAGCAACAAAAAAATGGTAGGTTGGACTTCCTCAAAATTAAAAACTTTTGTGTATCAAAGGATACTATAAAGAAAATGAAGACAACCTATAGAATGGGAGAAGATATTTGTGTATCACGTATCTGATAATGGCCTAGTATCTTGAGTATATAAATAAAACAAATCAAATCAATGGTATAAAGAAAAATAATCCCATTTAAAAATAGACAAAGGATTTAAGTAGCCATTTATCCAAAGATTTATCAAATGATTAATAAAAACGTTAGAGAAATTTACAGTTATTAGTCATTAGGAACATGTGAATCAAAACCACAATGAGATATTACATCACATCTATGAGGATGTCTATAATGATGGAAAAAAAGTAGGGAAATAACAAGAGCTGGTAAGTATGTGGATATATTAAAATCCTCCTATATTCTTTTTTTTTTTTAAAGATTTATTTATTTATTTATACAAGCACTGGGTACAGTCAGAAGCGCGGGAGGGTGAGAGAATTCACCAGAGCCAGAGCGGGGAGCAGAGCAGGCAGAAGGACCGAGGTACACTGCTGAGGGGAGCAGCGGGTGGCAGGAGAGGTCTGCGCGCCATGTGGGACCCTCCTCCGGTGGCTGGGGAGCAGCTGGGGATCGAGCCGGCGCTGCAGAGGCTGCGGGCAGCTTCGCAACCCAGCGCTCAACCACTGCGCCACCGGGGAGGCCCCACCTCCTATATTCTTAATGATTATTTGAAAGGGGACAGCTACTCTAGAAAACCTTCCAGTAGTACCTCAGAAAGTTAAACATAGTGTTACCATATGGCTCAGCAATTTTATTACTAGATAAATGCTCAATAAAATAAAATGTATTATGTTCACAAATAATTTGTACACTAATAGATGTGTTATTCAAAACAGCTAAAATGTGGAAGAACCCCAAGCCCACATCTACTAATGAATGGATAAATAAAATATGTTTTATCCATATAATAAAATAATTAATAGCCATAAAAAAGAATGAATTACTCACACATGCTACTAATACATGAACCTTGAAAACTTGATCCTAAGTAAATGAAGTCAGACACAAAATGTCACATAATAAATGATTCAATGTATATAAAATGTCCAGACTAATCAAATCCACAGAGACAGAAAATAGTAGTTTTCAGATATAACAGAAGGAATTGAGAGATACAGCATATGTTCTGACAGTAGAGATTTTTGTAGATTAGTGTGACTATAATAAAAACTCAATTTATTGTGTGCTTAAAAGTAAAGCGGTAAAATTATTGAATTTTATCTCAACCCAAAATTGTAGTAAATAATAAAATATGGATGAAATAGTTATTTTCAATTGGAATATTTAATATTCTCAAATATTTAATATATAAATTATATATAAATCTGATTAAAATCCTTATACTCTATATTTGATAAATGATCTTAACATATATGAATAAGAATAAATACAACAAAAAAGTGAAAATGAAGAAATATGACAGAAGACTTTCTTTAGCAGTTATCAGAATTCTGCATAGAGCTGCCTTATTACAATAAATGTAATATTGGTATAGAAATGAACAAAACATCAGCGGAATATACTAGATCCCACTCTCCAAAAAATTTAATATATATAATAGTGATATTTCATTTTTTTTGAAAAACACAGCTAAACTAATAATTCTGACACAACTGGTTAGTTTTTTTGAAAGAAAACAATGATAACTACATTATGTCAAATAAAAGCAAATTCCAGAATTAATGAAGACATAATGGTTAAAAGATTTTAGCATTTTATCTACTGGTTTAATTGTATAACCTAGAAGTAGAGGAAAACTTAACTGAGAGAGGAAATCCATAAACTACACACAAAAGTCTACTTATGTTTAAATACATGTACTAAGAAAACATGTACATATACTCATATGTGCCAAAAATGCACATACCAAGTTAATAGAGGAATACAATACAAGGAAATATCTATACTTCAAACACAAACACTTTATATATTGTCAAGAAAAGAATTAGGAAAATGGCAAGGAATATGAATAAGCAATTCATGAAATATCAAATCCAAATGTTTTATTATTATAGAAAATGTTATTTAAACTCACTGTCAGGGAAATGCAAGTAAAAGTTGCAAAGAAATGGACTTTCTACCCAACCAACATGCAATATAATGCAATGAAATAATAAAATAAAATGTAATAACATATTGCTAGCATGGGTGTAGGCAAAAAGATATCCTTAAAGATTGAAAGAAGAAATATTAGTTTTTAAAATGTTTGAAACAGATCTCTTGACATCCATTAAAATTATAGTACATTATAAAAACAAAGTAATTCCACTCAAGGATTCTACACCTTAGAAATAGAAACAGTAATAAGGATAAAAGTCAAGGAACATATATTAGACTATTATTTGTAGTGTAGCAAATTTAAAATCAAATTTAACTCCTACTCAAAGAGAATGATCAAATATATTTATGGTCTGTCAACATTGTGGAAAGTTAGGTGGCCATTAAAAATAATATATTATAGCTGTACTTGTTTACTTGCAGAGATTTAATGAAAGTAAAGATACAGAAAGTATATAAGGTATATTTTTGTAAAATAATATCCATATGTGTATATTTGTATGTGTATATAAGTGTGAAAAATATGGAATTATGTATTACACAATAGTTTTTAACATGGTATGTGGAGAATATAATTTAGGTAGGTCAAAGAGAAGAGAGAACAAGGAGAGGTCACACCCAACCCTGCACAAAAAAAAGAGTGTTTGACTACTCATCTTAAGAAGCATGAATTTTATAATGAACTCATCTCATTTATATAAAATTATTATATATGACTTTTAAAGAGTAAATATCTAGGTGAAATAACTTTGTAAAGTTCTAAAAAGCAAGATTAGATCTAATTAAGATTGTTTTAAATAATAAAACTAACCTGGGAGAATTGACAACAGAAAAGTATAGAGTGTTCTTATCCAAGAATGGTATGTCTCCTCATGAATTCTAGCCTCTGTTAATGCTCCCCTATAGAGTTGTTTTCCTTCCCTTCATGTAGGTTCATCCCATTTTATTTTCAATGAAGTTTAGAAGTTTAAAGCTTTTTATTTTACCTCTTTCAAAATTTAGCATAATCCCTTCCACTTCCACCCTTCTTGTTGCAAATGGCAGGAATTCATCTGTGTTTTACAGCTGAATTGTATCCCATTGTGTTTGTACCTCATATATTCTTTATCCACTCATCCTCAATGGGCATTTAGGTTGTCAACAGTCTGATAATCCTGTGATGAACATGTGGTGTGTCTATTTCTCTTCAGATCAGTGCTTTCAGATTCCTTGGATAACTGCCCGAAGTGAAATATCTGCATCATTTGGTATTTCCATTCTTAATTTTGTAAGGAATATGCATACTCTTTTCCACAGTAGCTGCACTAATTTACGTTCTCACCAACAGTGTATGGGGGTTCCCTTTCCTCTGCATCCTTGCCGACACTTGATCTCATCTTTTTTATAATAAAATAATGTATGGATATACTAATGCATATACTAATGTATAAGTGAGATGGAGAAAGATAAAAACTGTATGTTTCGGGCCTCCCCGGTGGCGCAGCGGTTGAGCGCTGGGTTGCGAAGCTGCCCGCGGCCTCTGCGGTGCCAGTTCGATCCCCGGCTGCTCCCCGGCCACCGGAGGAGGGTCCCACATGGCGTGCAGACCTCTCCTGCCGCCCGCTGCTCCCCTCAGCAGTGTAATTCGGTCCTTCTGCCTGCTCTGCTCCCCGCTCTGGCTCTGGTGAATTCTCTCACCCTCCCGCGCTTCTGACTGTACCCAGTGCATGTATAAACAAAACAAACAAACAAACCAGCAAACAAATAAATAAAGCATGCCTCTATAAAAAAACAAAAACAAAAACAAAAACAAAAACTGTATGTTTCATAAGTGGTAAATAATAATACAAAGAAGCAAAACAAACGTGAAATTCTTAGACTACAAGAACAAAATATTGGAGATGGAGGATTATTGGTACTTTGGTGGTAGGCATAATACGGTAACATGAATTTGAAGAGGTGTTAAATATATACCCTAAAACATATACATTATTCTCAACTGTTACCTCAAATAAAAACTTAATTAATTAGGGGCCTCCCAGGTGGCTCAGCGGTTGAGCACCGGGCTGCGAAGCTGCCCGCAGCCTCCGCAGCACCAGTTCGATCCCCGGCCGCCGGTGAGTGTCCCACATGGCGCGCAGACTTCTGCCATCCGCTGCTCCCCTCAGCAGAGAACTTCGTCAGTCTGCCTGTTCTGCTCCCCGCTCTGGCTCTGGTGAATTTTCTCACCCTCCTGTGCTTCTGACTGTACCCAGTGTTTGTATATATAAATAAATAAATCTTTTTAAAAAAACTTAATTAAAAAAAAACCCCACTGGTTAACAGGAGGAAGTGGGGTGATATTAAATTGGGTAAAGGGGATCAATTGTATGGCAATGGATGGTAACTAGATTTTTGGCGATGAGCTTAACATAGTTCTACAGATGTTGATATATATTCCTATATACCTATAACCAATATAATGTTATAAACTCTGTTACTTCAATAAAGACCAACTATATTCATATATTTAAGTTAAAATTAAAATATTCAGTGAAAACCAAATTATATAAAATATGGCTTAATTATGATTCATAAGAAGTTATGGAAAATTTGAGTTAATCACTTGATATTTATCATGCATGTCTATGAAAAACAAAAAATAAATCATTTTAAGTGAACTTTAATATAAGAAACAAAGGTAGCCTACAAAGGAATATTCTTTAAATTAATTACCATCATTCCATTTATCCTTAATCCCATGGTTTAATATAAACTAATATTTTGAATTTGGTAGGAATTTTCATAGGAAAGTAAATTTAGTTTAAAATATATAAAGCATTTAGATTTCTCATCACATGATGAACATTTTTGATGTCTCATCAACTGGCAATTTTCAATCTTCCACTACTTGTCTTCCTGTCAATCTGGAAAAATGGGTAGGCAATTGTTGATTGATATGAAAAGTCTTTTTCAAAATTTTCACCAGAAAATATTGTTCCTGTACTATTCTCCTCTGCTAGTTCTTGACTCTAGCCTCTGTTCCTCTAATTATTAAAAAAAATAATAATTATCACAGTGAAAAATTTTTATAGGAGCTGGAAAAGAGTTGGACAACAAACAGTTTTAGTGAAGATAATTAAGAATTTACTTACAGCATATGCAAATGCAAAACACATATTTTTTTTTATTTTTGAATTCTGATTACCTATGTGCCTCACATCATACAAACTATGTATAAAAATATTAACAACAAAATAGAAAACCTGAGTGGTGACTATTCACCTTGCACAATTATTTTTTTGTTGTTGTTGTTGAGATGTGTGAGTTCTTTGTATATCTTTGTGATCAGTCCCTTATCAGTTGACTGGAGTGGAAAGATTTTTTTCCCAATCAATGTGGTGTCTCTCTGTTTTGGTTAATGTCTCTTTTGTTGTGCAGAAGCTTTTCAGTTTGATGTTCTTTGGGTAGATGCTCAAGAGTGGGATTTCTGAGTCATCTTGTGATTCCATTTTTAGATTTTTCAGGTAAATGCAGATCACTTTTCAAAATGTTTGCAACAGTTAAGATTTCTACCTGCAGTAGAATAGGTTTTCTCTCTCTGCAATCCCTCAAGGATTCATGAGGCTATTTTTAGAATGTGTTAGTCTCACAAATGTGACATGGTATCTCATTGTGGTTTTGAGGTGTATCTCCTTTATTAGGTTAATTTCTAGTTGTTTTCTGTATGTCTATTGGCCTTTTGGGTATTCTCTTCGATGACTTGTCCAGATTTGTTGCCCATTTATTAATTGCGTTGTTTTTCTCATTGTTAAATTATAGATAGTTTATGTATTTGGGATATTAACCTCTTGTTGGTTGTGTAAATATTTTGTCCTATCAGTAGCATCTTTTTTATTCTACTATATTTTCTTTTGCATTATAGAAGCTATTATTAATTTGAGGTAATCCCAATTTTTTACTTTGGCTTTTATTTCCTTTGTCATAGGGATTGAATTTCAAAAACATCTTTATTGTTGACATTACGAGATGTATCACCAATGATTTCTTCTATATATTCTGTTGTTGCAGGCTTTGTATCTAAATCTTTAATCCATTTTGAATTTACTTCTCTGTATGGAGATAGGGAGTGATCCAGTTTCCTTCTTTTACATGTGGCCATCCAGTTTTTCCAGCATCATTTTTTGAAGAGACTCTCCTTTCACTATTGGATGATCATGGCTCCTTCATCATGAATTAAATATTGATATATATGCAGATTTATTTCTGGGCTTTTGATTCTGTCCCATTGATTCATGTATTTTTTTATGAAAACATTGCATTATTTTAATTATTGTGGCTTAATTATATAATTTAAAGTCTGATAACATGATATCTCCATTTCCCTCGATTTTTTCCCAGGATTACTTTTGCTATTTGAGGGCTTTTATGGTCCTGTATAAATTTTGATATTTTTGTTCAATTTCTTTGAAGAATAATGGTATTTTAATGAGGATTATATTAAATTTGTATATTGCCTTTGGTAAAATAGTCATTTTGAGCATATTTATTCTCCCCATCCATAAGCATAGACTTTCCATCTACTTATCTTCTGATATAAATCTTTAATAACATCCTGTAGCTTTTATTGGACAGGTCCATTACCTTCTTGGTTGGGTTAATTCTGAGTTATTTGATTATTTTTTGATGTGATTGTCAATGAAATTATTTTCTTAATTTCTTTTTTTTCTCATTCATTGTATGTAAAAGTACAAAATATTTTTATATTTGCTTTGTAACCTGCTCCTTTGCTACACTCATTTATCATTTCTAATAGCTTTGCCCTTTATATATTATTGCCCTTTATATATTATCTCTTGACTTCTACCTCATTCAAACATTTGTTTCGTTTGAAACATTGGTTTAATTAGAAAAAGAAAATACTGCTTTTGGACACTTCTAGGAATACGGAATCCTTAATTGTGTTCCCTAAATATGAGAAACATTGAATTAGGTCTTTGATGTATTTTTCCTCTCCTTGGAAGGCATACAGTAAGAAATGAAAAATTTAAATATGTGTGCATTTAATCCTTGAGAGTATTTCTGCCAAACAGGGTATCATTTTTTGCCAACCATATTGACATTGTTTGCAGGATGGACTTTCAACCATCTGGGTTTGGAATTAGACTACTAACTCATTGTTCATAGGTCACAAAGCAGCTAACAGATGGCAATAGCTCTGATCACTACTCATCTTGGCTATATACAGACTGGTATAAACCATGGTCAAAAGATAGCTTCTACCATTTTTCCATCCCTTAGTTCTTCACCTCAATTATAGGGTTATTGGTCTCCAACAAAGTATCCAAATAAGCCTACCTGATCGTAATCTTCTGAATCTCTCCTTAGCATGGTGTGTATTTATAAGTTTAAAGTTTGCTCTTTTATATCTGAATGATGGCTTCTAAAATAATTCAGAGATTTTAATCAAGATCAGGTGTTTGCTCTTATGTGTCCTAATGTGCATGTGAAATTCATGCATAGATCTTCAAATTACAACTATTATTAGACACTGTCTCCTTAAAAAATGCAGGTGAGTTTATCAGACACTCTATGCCACTGGAGGCAATAGCATAACACATTTATCTTATTTATTTATTTTTACTAATTAATTAAATCTGCTTTCTTACATTATTGTAGTCCCCTTAGGTCTGCCACCACCATATCACCTGTGAACCATTACCATAATCCCTTGTGTTCTTCCCTCCCCTGTTTTTGACCACCCTCCCTCCCCTTTCTTTGCTGTATGCCTCAGTTCTATGGTCATCTTGATAGTTCTGACTTTTTCTTGACCTTTTGTTTGTTTTTTCTATATTCCACATATGAGTGAGACCATCTGGCATTTATCTTTTCCTTCTGACTTATTTTGGCTAGCATAATCCCATCTAGCTCCATAATACATTTAGTTTAAAATATTTGAGATTTTTAGTAAGTCTGGAAAGGAGCTTAATAATCATCTAGAAAGACCCTTGCATTTAGAAATCTAGTAACTTGCCAAGTTCATACAGCTTCCTAGTTATAGAGACAGAATTAAGATTGCAGGAAACCTAGCATAATACCTTACTGTATGAAGTGGAATGAATACATATTTCTCCTTACAAAGCTATGGAATCATGCTTTTCTCTTTATGGAATTTTTAATAATACCCCCAATACTCTCCTCAGCCAAAATATTTTAACAAAATTTTGCTAATTTTATTTCTAAAATAATATTAAGCATATATAATCCTTCCTATGTTTTCTAGTCTAATCCTGTGATTTCTTATATCAGAAAATCGAGGTCAGCATCAAGCGTCTTGATATATTCTAATTTTATGATTAAGAAATGGAGGATCAGAGGTTTTAATGACCTGCTCAAGGTGTCATATCTAGTAAGAGTAGGACTGGGCATAGAACTCATGTCTCATAATATTCACCTGCAGCTCTTTGTACTGAAATATTCATCCTGAAAAGGTCTTAGTACTCAGCATTTCCTCTAGTCCTGGCTTTCTGGAAGTCATTGTGTCAAGAGTTATGAAATATCAGAATTTCCTTTTTATTATCAGGCATTCTGTACTCATGGGATTTCAGAGACATTTGTTATAAGCTACATTCTCACTACAGAGAAAGACAAGGCAAACATCAGAAATAGATGCAGTGATAGATTAAAAGCTGGTAAAGTGCTTTGATGGCAAAGGTTATGCAAGCGTGAAGGAAGACTCTTCTCACATATTCTGTCAGTGGAAAAGAGGAGAGTTTGAAGTGCAATTTAATGGTCAAACAGAAGTGATAAACTGACCAAAGCTATCTGGATCTTAGTGTTCTTCAACTAGGGTAGAAATGATTACTTACTGTTGAATAATGATTATCAAGTTTAAGAAATGATGAACAATTCTGTGTACATTTACGTGAATTATTATGCATTGGTGCTCACATAAAATATGTCTTTCAATACATTTGTTGGATGGTCAGTCAAAAATTATGGCATATGAATGAAAGTTTTTAACTGAATCTGTGGCAAAGGAATAAACTTATTAAATAAATAAATATCTATTGTCTCAATTTAGGGACAACTTACTGACTTGCTGAATTATCCCTAGTTCAGTTAACTGGGTTTGAGTCCTCTGATCATTGGTGTGCACTTATCAAACAGGTAATGACTCAGTAAGCCCCTAGAGCTGGTACACACATCTTCAAATTTAAAGCATTGACATTCTGCTTTCTGAAATCTATTTTAAAAGGCTATAACTCTTTTACTTGCTGGTAAAGTCATTTTAAAAAAACAAAACACAAAACTTTAGTCACTAATATTCTCACTGTGGTTTTAATTGACAGCCATGAATATTAATAAGTTTAAAATAATTCCCATGTGTATTAGACTATTGTATTTCTTTTTTTCTAAAGTATCATTTCAGATATTTTGTTACTCTTCTTATTTTCTATTTCTTACTGACTTATAGGCATTCTTTATCTTTTCTGGATACTAATCTTTTGTTTATGTGTTGTAAGTATCTTCCACCTTTCTGTGCCTTACACCATGCCAGAGTGCTTTTCATAAACAGAAGGTGCTAAATGTGTATCCTATGTCAACTACATTGAATACATTGTATTTTTTACTATGGTACTTAGATGCCTTATTATTAATTTATTATGTAAGTTATACTTGTAAAGCTTGAATAGCTCTCACAAGACTATGTAAATATATCAAGCGACCAGAATAGTCACATTTCAGCACTACTTCACTGCCCATTCAGAGTAACAACTACCAGATATTTTTCTAAAACTTTGTGTGTGTGTATGTAAAGAGAGGCAATGTAGAGTAATGGTTAAGAGAACAACTGTTGGAATAAGATTCTAGGGTTCGAATATAATCTCTAATGTCACCTTAAACAAGTTGGTTCATGTTTCTTCCTTCAATGCCCTCCTCTGCCGAGTAAGGAGAATACTAATATCTGCTTCATGGAGTAGCTGTGAAGATAAATGCACACAAGGAACTTCAGTGACTAGACCATAAAACAATGCTAGCTGATATTTATTTAGCACTATGTACTTTCCATTCATAAATCTATTTAATCATCACAATCGTCATCTCCAATTTTAGATGGAGAAGCTAATGCACAAAGGGGTTAAGTAAGTTGTCCAACATGACACTCCTGGTAATTGTAAGGACTGGCTTATGAACCCTGGGAATCTGACTCCAGCATGTACATTCTTTGTTTTCATTAAAAAAAGAAAAGTACATATATAAGGAATATATCATAACAATTCAGTATACATATATTTAGTGAAAAGATTACTAAGATATATTTTTCTCACAAAGATTCGTTTTTTTTTTCTTTTGGAATAAAAGAGCTTCAAACATATTCAGCAAATTTCTGCTATTCAATATAGTATTATTAACTAATGCTGTTAACATAGCCATCATGGAATGCATTAGATCTTGAAATTCATTCATTCCACATAACTGCAACATTTTACTCTTTAACAAATATGTCCCCACTTTTTTCAGTTCTCCACCCCTGAAATCCACATTCTACAGGGCCCACATTCTTTGCTTCTATATTATATACAAATCTCCTCCTGAAAAATACACCATAATATTACTTGACATTATATACATACACAAACCTATAATTTAGTGTGTTTTATTACATAACTGGCACCACACTCAATATATTGTACTATCAATTCTTTTTTTTTAAGATCTAAAAAAATATTTATATAAGAACTGGGGTACAGGCCAGAGACGTGGGAGGGTGAGCAAATTTACCAGAGACTGAGCGGGGAGCAGTACAGGCAGATGGACTGAAAACACTGCTGAGGGGAGCAGCGGGCGAGACAGGAGAGGTCTGCCACGCCATGTGGGAATCTCCCTGGCCGGCCAGGAATCAAACCTGCACTGCAGAGGCTACAGAGAGCTTCACAGCGCTGTGCTCAACCCACTGTGCCACCGGGGAGGCCCTATACTATCAATTCTTTCATCATTATATGTATGTTACATCAGCAAACATTTCATGCTAGGACTTTACTTTTCAAATAACTGTGTGGTGTATATCATAGTACAGTTACCTATTACCTTGGTCTATTTGGACTGCTATAACAAAATACCATAAACTGGTATGCTCATAAGTAACAGAAATTCATTCCTTACAGTTCCTAAGACTGGGAAGTCCCTGATGAAGGCAGTCAAAAGGCATTGTGTGCTGAAGAACCACTTCTTGGTCATGTATCTTCATATGAAAGAAGGGGCAAACTAGCTCTCTGGTGTATTTTTTTTTTTACAGGTTTATTTATTTATGCATACAAGAACTTGGGGACAGACCAAAGGTGTGGGGGGCTGAGAGGATTTACCAGAGACAGAGTGGGGAGCAGAACAGGCAGACTGACTGAAATACACTGCTGAGGGAAGCAGTGGGCGAGACAGGAGATGTCTGCTGCGCCCTGTGGGATTCTCCCTGGCCGGGGATCAAACTCATTCTGCAGTAGCTGTGGATAGCTTCATAGGTTGCATCTTAACCCCTTGCTTCACTAGCAAGGCCCTGGGATCTGTTTTATAAGGATACCAATCTCAATCCCCCAAATCCCTTTTTCTAATATCATCAACTTGGACATTAAATTTTCAACATAAAATTTTGAGGGGCCACAAACATTTGGCCCATAACTTCTAAACTACACTAATATATGCTATTAATAATAATATACACCATAGTATATTAATGTTGATGTTGTATTATGTGGACAAAACAAGAAAATTATACTTCTGCTTTGTTGAAAGATATCTACCTCCACCCTGCCAGGACTGTCTCCACATGCTGGAGTCAGAACAATGATTCTTGTTCACTATGAAGAACATTGGTGAGGAAAACAAAGTACATGTCTAATTCCACAGACCTAGCCCCTGTCATGTTTGCAAGTTTCAGAAAGAAGAAGCTTGCTACATCTGTAAAGGCATTGTTAGACTAAGAGATTTAAATAACCTTTGACCCTTACATCTCCCCAAACACAGATAGCTGTGGCTAAATTAGCTCTGTAAGATCAAGGAATTACTTTGAAGTTAGGAACAGTGTTTCTCCTTTATTAATTAACTAAATTTCTTAGAAATCAATCTCCTTTAAGTTAACTAAAAATGTTAGAAATTAACTGGATGTCTTCTTTCGTTAATAAAAAAAAATGTGTATTCTTTCTATGTATGTAACTTACCATTATATACTAAGACCCTAAACTCTGGGGGTGGGGATCACTCACTCAGAGACATCTGATATTAGATTCCCAGACCTGGGTCCTCAGCTTGACTCTGAATTACATCTATAATAAATTTCTCTTTCACTAAACTTTGAGTCCTTCAAAACAGTGATTATTTCAGTTGACAGTTTATGCATCATAAAACATTTTTTTTTAAAGAGTTACAAGTTTTGGGTTATTTTTTAAGATTTTATTTATTTATACAAGCACTGGGGTACAGGCCAGAGGCACCAGAGGGTGAGAGAATTCACCAGAGACAGAGCAGGAAGCAGAATAGGCAGAAGGACTGAAGTACACTGTTGAGGGGAGCAGCGGACGAGGCAGGAGAGGTCTGCCCGGCCATGTGGAAATCTCCCTGGCGGGTTGGAAATCGAACCAGCGCTGCAGAGACGGCGAACAGCTTCACTGCGCTGCGCTCCATCGCCTGTGCCACCAGCGAGGCCCTAAATCATTTCTTTGTTGATGAACATTCAGGTGGTTTCTATGTTTTTATTACTACACTCAATGTGGCTGTGGTCATCCTCATACATGTGTCATTTGTGTTCATGTGCAAACTTTTCTATAGGACGAACACTGAGTAATAGAATTTCCTGGTCAAAAGGTTTGATGTTTAAGTGTTTGCTCAGGTTGTTCACCTCTGCATGAACAGTGGTTTTATAAGTAATATAGAATTTACATTAGAGTTCTTGATACATTTACTTTTCAGAACTAGAATTTGTTGAATGTTCTTTGCTTGCTAATCTATCCTATAATAACCTGTTATTTCTTTCTCATACAAGGTAACTTTCTAATAGATCCTATAATCCTTAGATAAAAATTTTAAGAACATCCTATTTCCATTCTCCATTCTGAGCCTTAAAATACCTATCAATTCATTTGTATCATAGGTAAATTGCACACTCTCAGCTTTGTTTTCTTTCTACAACTACAAAAACCATCTTCACTATCAGAAAACACAACCTCTATGTCTGCTCAGCCTCACCTCATTCTATAAGTAAGTTATCAACCACTTGGTCAGCAGCATACAAATTAGCTAAATGTGCAAGAAAGGGGGTTGATAATGAAACACTCTAAGATCACTGTGGATTGCATGTATATGTACTTGTTTAACCCAGTTCTTTTCATCTTTTCATCCACCTGGGATTTCATCCCAACAAGAGACTATAGGTATATCACTCCCCAATCACACACCCCTATGACACCTGTTCACTGGCCAACAAAGAATGCTTTCTTCAGATTTCATCTTTATTAAAGTAGCTTCCACTTTCCTACCTTTCTCTTTGTACTTTAGTCAAGTACTCTTAATTGCTCTTTGAAGACTTGAATTTTAGCATGTTTTAGGAGACATTTACCTGTGAGAAAATGTGCAACTTTTCTGGAGCTAATGGAAACCTATTATCCCTGAAAACACTTTGGCAACTTGATTTTTCTTGACCTCCTTTGTGGAGTATATATCTAACCTGATCAGATGAGTTGTTTCTTTTTGACAAAAGACATTTTTTTAAGTATTTGAGTCTTTCATACAAGCCTGATAGCATAATGTTTTGCTTTCATTGTAATGCTGATATACTTCAATATCAGTCAACCTATTCACAGAGAGTGATAATGATAATAACTTATTGTAGAGACTTGAGTATGAACAAGTCTAGTAATTTTTCTAAAGCTGCTCTATTTTATTTTTAATCAAAATTTTTCTGAGTCAGCTGAGATACCCAGCATAGTTGATGGCGAAGACTAGAAGGTCCAAGTTGCTGAGCATTCAGAGCATTATAAGATTTCTATTTTCTATTATAACAAGCATGAAAGCAATCAGATAAACACTCAGGGCATGTTGGTTTTATTGGAATATGAATGTAAAAATAAGTGTACATGAATCTGTATTCTTTTCTCCTGTTTCCCCTGTTTACTCCTGTTACCCCAACCATTTTGGTCTAAGGAACGTTTTTTCATGTGTGGGTCCCATAATTGAAGCTAAAATGTGTATTATGTATTGTGTCCCTGATAGAAAAAGAAATTGATATGATGTTGAATTATTTGGCAACCCAGAATTCCTCATTGAACATCTCTTATGTGTCCTTAAGACATGCACAAAAAAGTATATTCTAGTCCTAGCTGAGACTAAGACCCCAAATTCCTACATGTTAGCTTGCCCCGAAGAGTTGAGCTGGATGGACAGCATAAAATTGGTTCAAAGATTCATTTTTAAGTTGCTTTATTGTTGGGTATTACCCATAGCCAATTTTTACATATTCAAATACTGTATAAAGTTGCTTCAGAAATTTTTTTAATTGAGATGACACTGACTTGCAACACTATATATGTTTCAGAAGTATAGATTCAGGGCCTCCCTGGTGGCACAAGGGGTTAAGCACCGTACTATGAAGCAATCCTCAGCCTCTGAAGCATGAGTTCCATCCCTGGCTGGCCAGGGAGCAACCCCCATAATGCAGCAGACCTCTCCTGTCTCATCCGCTGTTTCCCTCAGCAGTGTATTTCAGTCAGTCCGGTCAGTTTGCCTGTTCTGTTCCCCACTCTGTCTGTATATATATAAATACACTATAACATGTCCATCATCAAAACTCCAGTTACCACCCACCAATATCCAATGGACCCACTGTATCTACCACCTTCCCCTCTGGTAAAAGCCATTCAGAAAATTTTGTTTAAAAAATAACCAGAGAAGATACTATTAGGGCTCCCAGTGAATTTTGTTTCATTCCCATTTCCATTTGTCTCTCTACAGAAGTTAGCAATATTTATCCTTATAACATTTCTACAGATGTTTTTGGTCTCTTGCTGTAACTTTACTGACACTCTAATCTGGTGAAATAGCTCATACCAGTTATATCTGCATAATGTTTTTTTTTTCTCATTATTGTGGTAAGATTAGTTTATAGCACTGTATATGACTCAGGGGAAGATTTTCACACCTCCTTGGTTGTACATTGCCAAACCATACCCACCACCAAGGCAATCATATCCTTCTATGATATGCCAATAGGGTTCCTCCCCGACTCCTTGTTCACGCTCCCATCCTCCCCTTCTAGTAGCCTCAATTCTGCAGACAACTTTTCGAGGCTTTGTTTTTATATAGTTTGGTCAGTTACTTTGTTTTGTCTCTCTATAATCCACATAAGAATGAAATCATCCATTATTTGTTTTTCTCATTCTGGAATATTTTACTGAGCATAATCCCATCCAGGCACATCCATGCTGTAACAAATGGGAAGAGTTCATTCTTTTTAAATACCTGAATAATATTCCTCATTGTATATGTACCACATCTTCTTAATTAACTCATCTGTTGTTGGACACATAGGGTATTTCCATAATGTGATTATTATTAGAGCTGCAATGAACATGAGTGTATATATCCCTTCAAATTATTGCTTTTGTGCTCTTTGGATGAATGAAAGGGGGTCAAATGGCTACATCATACAGTACATCTATTTTCAATATTTTGAGAAACGTCCATATTGTGTGTAGGGGAAGAAGCAGTGTACATTCCTACCAAGAGTGTATGAGAGTCCCTTTTTCTCCGCATCCTTGCCAACCTTTTTTTTTTTTTCCCAGATAAGAACCATTCTCGCTACAGTGAGGTGGTATCTCATTTTGATTTTGATTTGCATTTCCCTGATGATAAGTAATGAACAATTTTTCATGTGACCATTGCTATTCATTTGTCTTCTTTGGAGAAGTGTATATTTATCTCTTTTGGCCATTTTTGATTGGGTTCTTGGGTTTTTTTTTTAAATCAAGATATATGAATTCATTTTAGAACTTGGATAATCGCCCTTTGTTAGATGCATGATGTGCCAATGGGTTCTTCTAGTTGGCGGGATGACTTTCCATTTTAAGTATAGTTTATTTTGCTATGCAGAAACTTTTTAGCTTGATGTAATCATATTATTTATTTTTGCTTTTATTTTCCTTGCTGTTAGACTTGAGTCCTAAGAAAATCCACTTATGCCAATATCATGGAGTGTTTTGCCTATGTTTTTTCTTTGTATATTATGGTTTCCTACTTTATATCCAAGTCTTCGAAAATCAGTTAGAGTTAAATTATTCATTTTGAGACTTTGTTTACTTTTAGAGCTCAGATGGCTCTCTCAGAGGCAATAGAATGTTGGGTTTTGTTTTATGATCCAATCAGCCACTCTGTTTCTTTTGATTGGTGAATATAGTCCATTTACATTTAGAGTGATTATTGATGTATGAGGATTTGTTATTGCCTTTTTGTCCTTAGGAGATTCTTTTTTTAGTAAACCTTTTATTTTCAAATAATTTTAGATTTGCAGATGATTTGCAATAGTAGTACAAAAAAACTCCTCACATACCCCACACTTTTCCCACCCACAGTATTAACATTTTACATTACTATGAGCATTGGTCAAAACTACTGAAATTATCCTCCACAATTAACTAAATCAAAGCATTCATTTTTCCACTCTAATTTTAGTTCAAATAAAGCATAAAGCTAACCTTGACATAGTATATCTTACTTAGTATTCTGATAGTTGAAACACTTTGGAAATTAAAAGTAAAGAAAAATTTAGGGAGAAAAGTCATCCATTATCTCTTCCTTCTTTCCTTCTCTCCAAAATTACCTGACTTTTTTTTTTTTTCTCGTCAGGACACTATTTGGATTTCTGCCTACATCTGTGCTTCCCAGATTGCAGTTCTTTGATCCCAAATAAGCTTTTAATTGCCTCTCTTTTTTTTCTTTATTTTTGACTGACACAAATGAAGCAAAGACCCAAAGCATTTCTCCCTTTTCCTTGTGACAAACTAAAATATATCTGAAAGTAGCTGTTGGCTCATGCATATGAAATTTCTGTTCTTGAGACTAATATAACCTCAGCTCTGGTCTGCAAATCAATCTTTGAGTCATTTTACTTTTCATATGAGTTATTCATTTTATCAAAATAACAACCTGTTTTTTGTTATTGAATCTACTTTTTGTTGAGGAACAATATGAGAGCGCCGAATCCTAACCACTAGACCACCAGGGAACTTTGTTGAGGAACAATATGAATGTAATTGATGATAAGGTATGTGGTGTGGAATCAGAAACAACTGGGTTCAAATTTCCAGTTGTGTGACTTTGGGCAAATTGCATAATTTCAGAACCTCAGTTTTGACCTCTGTACAACAGGTATAGTAGTAGAGTATAGCTCAGAATGTTTGTGTAAGAATAGAATTAGGTTATCCATATATATGATTAGTTAAAACTAAATGCAAAGCCATCTATTGGCTTTTTGTTGTTGTCACATTCCCTTGAAACAATTTCATATTAAACTATATATGAAATTACAACAAATTATTTATTTTTAAAATGTACAATGCTAATTTTCTCTCCTTATCCCTCCACACTCCCAAAGCATTAGAATCCAGAGGAATAAATAGGGAATCCTTTCGAAATGGTATAAGGTGACAAAATTAATAGAAAAACAAGCTAACTTTCATTAACTTTGTTCTCACTCAATGTTATTTCACTTGATATTCACAATACTCCTCTTAATGACTTGTTATTGTGTCGATTTCTATTTTCTATTTTATTTTAGTCAATGACAGTGCCAGTATTCAGTTTGTGATTTTGCTTTCTTTCAGTGGCTTCTCTCAGGCCTTTTATTTTCTTACAACTATATAAAAAAAATTTAATTGAAATATCAATCTAATCACATAGACTGTGGTTTTTCACACAATATTTTTTAGCCTGTTACTATGGTACTATCTCAGCATAGGTGTCTGATAACATTGTTTCTTATTACAGACATAATAAGATATTCTTACAACAGGTTCCAAAAGGGTCCTAAGTTTTAAAGGGGATGTTCAGCATAAACAATTAATTGCATAAATAAATTGCAATAGTTTCAAGGTTGCTTCTGCTGAATCATGAAACTCCAGAAAATGTTTAGGATTCAGACATGGCTAGAATACTAGAAAATTATTTTGTAGGGATATTTTTAATAGGCAAAAGGCTTCAAAACTCCTCAGGTCAGAATCTTTCTCACCAGTTCTGAATCAGGCTACCCACAGCCACAAATGCAAACAAAAAGGTGTTTGGTATAGCAAAGAAGAAAAAAAAACTATATAATTTTAAGTACTAACAGGGTAAAGGGAGAGGGAGAAGTTCAAGTTGCCGATCAATGGTGAGCGGTGGAGTTGCAGTTAAAGATACAGGAACTGGAAGTGTGTGGCAGAGCTTTGTTGTTGCTGAAGTTGGGGGCTCTCCCTCACCCTGGGATGGGGGAAGGCCCACCGTCCAGCAGGAAATATGCTTTCTTCAGTAGCTCCAATTAAAGAATGAGACCACATGCGTCATTCCTTTTTATTGGGTTTTCCCCAAATGGCCATGCTTTTCCTTCCTCTTGCCAGGAGCCTCTTTGTTCAGGACACTAGGCGCAGAGTTCAGAGCATGGCACTGTGCCCAGCATGCAGTCCACTTTTGGGGGGAGAAGTTTGGTTCTATGCTGCACTGCTGGCTCCCATGTCCTGGAGAGGGGGGTAAATGGTGAGGTTAGCACCAGTCTGGTAGGCCCAGCAAGTCTCTCCCAAGGGCCCAGGGGTACATCACCACTCCAACAACAATTCAGGTGATGGCTTATAGTTCTTTAACACCATGTAAAGAAGAAAGATATATGCTTTCTTAGTATCAATGCATAGACTGCATCAGATATTTTGTTTGATGGAATCACAAGTGATTTCAATTGAAGTTCATCTCAGCCTCATTTCCATTTTTAAATGTGCCTACTTTGGTGAAAATTGTGCAGGGACTCTATGAAAGAAAGGTAGCTTATTTGTAGCAAAGGTCAATATTTGAATTGTTGAAGATGGGAATTCCAGAAAATGCAGACAAGACAGTGCACTTAACCAACTCCAATTTGAAATTCTTTTCCCTTCTTCTAATTTCGGTCTCATCAATATTGTCAGAATGTTGACTGTCTTATAAATATTGACTATCTACCTAAGAAAACCAGTTACAAAATGAATCAATACCACTAATGATAATCTGTCCTATAAAGTGAGCTGACTGTTAAATATTCAGGGAAAGTTATCTAACAGATCACAAGAAACAAATCCTTGTAGTATGTCGTCTAGTAGTAGCAATCACAGGGATGCTGCACAGCCCCTGAATCCCAAGGTTCTACTTAGTATCTGCTAAATGTTTGAATGTGTGATCACTGTTGAGGTGCTAATTCCTGCTGTTTATCATCCTTGCCTATAAAACTGTAAAATCTGAGAATGTGATAGTTAAATGATAATTACTATTCATCATTTCAAAAGAAAGAACCCTAGAACAATTTGCCTATTCCTACTAAGCAGAGTTTGACAAGTCAGTTTTACCATGGGTTCATTCAAAGACTATGATCTTGGCAATGTTTCCTAGTCAGTGTGCCATGACAGTTTGAGTCATTGTCAAAACATAGTATTCAAATATTCTGAATTTTTTTTACCCCTTCCCTGCTCTCCCTCCACCAAATTGCTTTTTTTTTGCCAAAATCCTTGTTTCTAAAGCCACCTGTTTCTGTCTATAACTCAGAGATAAAAGCCAACCAGTTTCCTTAGAGGAACATAAACAATTGAATAGGACAATCAAGATAAGGAGGAGCCCTCCAGAACTAGTACAGTAGGTTCCTGGACTGAATTCCATAAATACAAAAGTATGTGTAAGCACTGAGTTATAGACTGCAAGGGAAATGCATATATTCAAGTGAATTCCATAATCAAACTCTTCATTATATATAGTAAAAAATACTCCAGTTTTTAAGGTAATGGAATTGCTTTCCAACATCTACAAGTCTTTATCAAAATTTGAGAAGGTAATAAACATCTGTAAGGGTGCAAAGGAAATCATCACCTCTGTTTTCTTCAAGACTGGTAAAGAAAAATCAGATGGATTAATAAGAAACCCAGAATAATAGAGTAACTCCCACTAGATTTAAATGCTATCATAAATAACTAAGGGAGGCCGAGGAAAGAATGGAAGTTCAATATGGGAGTTTATTTGGGCATTACGGGTATGCAGATTTAAATTTTACTTTCTCCATTGAAAAAAGATAAAGGAGATCAGATCTACCTGACAGAGGCCCATACAGAGAGATGTTTACAAATAAATATCAATAGGAACTTTCATTAAAACAGGGTCCTCAACAACACTTGATGTATCTTCAGATGGGGTGAGGCAGGCAGTGGTTTCCTTGTTGGCAGATTGATGTCATAAAGCATTTACAAAAAAAAAGTAATAATCACAAGGTCTGTCCATGCACAGACATCTTGGTAAACTCTCTGAAGTTGATAAAGTTCTCCATTTTTAGCTTGTAAGATTTCAGGAAAAGACAATCTTACTTTAAAATTATTCCAAAGAAAAAGATTGTGAGAAAAATTGGAAACATTAGTTTGCAAAGTCAGATATTAGAAAAATTTAGGATCAAGTCCTCTTCACAAGTAAAAAGCAAAAACCTCAAAATAATTAAGAGGACTAGATTCTGATGTATAAAAATAAGATACGTGACAGAAATATGTTTCTCTTCATCTTTGCTCCAATTTTAACAAATAATCACAGTAAAATTAACTCATTTGCAAGTTAAATCAAGTCCCAATAAGCATAGTCAGTATTCTGCATAAGTACAGCAAGAAGAAAATGTAACCATATGATTTTGTGGTTTTGCTTTGCTAAAACTTTTCATAAGGAATTTTAGATTGAGCTCTTAATGGCCTCTCGGGTTCAGGGCCATAGCAATTTCTGATCATAAGAATATCTACAATACCTGTAACTTTTGGTAAATTCCTCTGTTCTTGAGGTACCAAAATGTCCTGGGGTTTCTGGGTCTGCCAAGGGATTATATTCCTTAGCCCTTTTCCTGATAGACCTGGAACCCTGTGATTAAAGTGTCAAGTTGTCTTTTTTTTTTTTTTTTGTTTCCTGAAGATTGGCAATAGACTTTAGATTTAGTAAAAGCCTCGTCTCTGTTCAGCCATATTGAGACCAAACCCAGTTCTCAGACAAAAGGAAAGAACACCTAATCTGTTACAGAGTGTGATCTCCATAAAAATTTGAGTTTCCATGCTCCCCACCCAATGAAGGGTGGAGATGAACGGGAGGAGAAGCTGAAGAAGACATGGAATGGGATTTGGAAAAGACAGGAGGAAGCACATGGAACAGAGACATGTGAAGAAGTTCTGCTTGCTTCTTGGCCTTGGACTTGTACCGGAGACTTGGGGGACATGGAAAAATTACATGGATAAGAGACAAATGGGGAGGCTGACAATGGCAGCCTTTAACTGGATTCATAATTTGATTTTTTTTTTTAATTCTGCATTTGCCTGGTCCCTTCTGCCCCTTTGTTATGGTTCCCTGCCAGAAGGTGCTTTAGACTTGTGGCAAGTTTTTGGGCCTCAGTGACCCTGCTTCAGGCCAACCCTGTTTGACTAGGCATTTATGCATTAGGGAATAGGGTAACTCTGGGTGTTTTATTGGAAAACTATTATCCTTTCTTCTCTTTCTATGCACACTAATCCTATTAAAGTTCTTTCACACTAAGAGTATGCCTTGTTTTTATGTGGGAGATGGTAAAAACCATTTAGAGTGTGCAGGGTTGGGAAGGTCTCTGATACCCCTCAGTATGTTTACTAGCAAATCCAATACTATGATTTTTCTTTTTTTCTCTTTTTTTAAATTTTTTTTAAACAATATTTGCTCGGTTCACCCCCTCAGGTTGAGTCCCGTGCAAGGCCGTAGTCTTTGTTAAGACATGATTTTAAGTCTAATTTATGTATTTTCTTCTTATTAAAAAAAATCTCTAACACTAACCAAGATACCCCTCTACACTTTTTTGACATTTTCCTTTCCTTTTATTTTCTACTAATTTAATATTTTCCAATAAGAAGTTTAGATACCTCTTTGATAGCTTCATAAGTCCAATAAACAATGTAGAAGTTTTCCAATTAAATAAAACATGTTTGTAAATTTATTTATTTATTTTCTTACATCATTGTTCATTTTTGTACATTATTTGATTTCTCCACTCAGGTGTAGTCGCCATAGTTCTCCCACCATCATGACACCTGTGATCCATCACCACAGCTCCTTGTGCTCTTCCCGCCCCTGTTTTGATCTCTCTCTCACCTCCTCCCTAAACTGCTCAACCAATTAAAAATCATTCTTTATAGCTTCTTCAAATGTCCAGAAACTCAGTCCCAAGGTAAGACACGACAAAAGGAAAAACTCAATTTGTTTTAATAGTATTAGGCTGAGCCTTGGATGTCTTGAAGCCACAACTGTATCCTAGGAGGAATAAGCCTTGAGATATTGGGCACTTTTATTTATTTGTTTGTTTTCACATTGTACCTCTTAAGATACATGAACATTTTCCTGTGGTTGGCGGTTGCTAGTCTACCCTAGCTCACTAACTTATTCTGGCATGAGGTGTCAAGTAATCTAATAGCTTTTAAATGCTTGGTGAATACCCCCCAGAGTTATTGACTTTTGGCTTAAGATTTTCTTAGCTTGCTAGTTTTGTCTCGTTCTTGGCCATTTGTTTGGTTTCTCTATATTTTGTAGATAGATATATAAAATAAAAGCTGTCTTGGACCCTGATGGTTCAAATCCTGACTGCATGATGCCTTTGCTGATGGCTTTGAGCAAGTTACTCGATTCAGCTGTTCCTCTTTCCTCACTGTAATGACTTAACTTTTATTTCCTATTTACAATTCTCCCCCATGCAATTTAACATATCAAATAAACCTAGTTATTTTACTATCCTAATTATTTAATAAGAAAAGAGACAAATCTGAGAACTTTCAGAGGTCCTCTGGAAATTCCCTGTTAGTTTTCTTACCAAAGTCTAGATTTAGAATTTCATTTTGAGAAGTTTGGCAAAAATTTCGAAAGATGTTAGGTGCTTGACTGAAAGTGTTCACAAATCATTATGAAACAATATTTAATCATCCATTTAACCAGAGTGACAATGAAATATTTCAAAAAGAAATATAGCAGTTTATGTAGTTGCAAACTAATTTAGCTTTTAAAATGACATGTAATACATGAAATTATTTTGATAACACATCGCTTTCTAGGTAAAGTGATTAGAAGGTAAGAAAAATGTTTCACAAAAACTTAGTAGAACTGTTACAGGAGAGGGGCACCCCAGGAACCCCCAAAACTGCCTGCTCTAAATAGGTTCTGCCATCTGCCGCACGAAGACAATCATACTCTAGTGTGTGAGACCTTTAATGGAAAATAACTTTACTGTAATTAGTGTGAAATAAAGACAAGGGAAGGGAAAGAATAGATAAAATAGTTTCCAAATCAAATTCCTGCAATTACCCATCCCCTTGTGGGTAAACACCCAGCCAAACAGGGTTGGCCCAAAGCAGGGCCACTGAGGGCCAAAGCCTGCCAAGCACCTTCTGGTGGGGACCCACAGAAAAGGGGCAGAAAAGGCCAGGCAATTCTGGAAGGAAAAGAACAAAATGAAAATCAAGACAAAAGCTGCCATTGCTAATCTCCCCATGGATTTCTCACCCACGTCTTTTTTAAGTGCCCACTTCCATGTTCCCAAGCTCCTGGTACAAGTCCAGGACCAAGAAGCAAGCACAGCTTTTCCCGTGTCTCTCAGCTCCATGTGCCTCCTCCAGGTCTCCTTCTGGCTCTCCATCCTGCTTCCTTCCTTCCCCAGTCTCCTCTGCTGCTTCTCCTCCTCCCTGCTCAGCTCCACCCTTACTTGAGTGGGGCAGGGCACCTGGAGCCTCCCCTTTCCCTGGGGACCACCCTGTTATAGCACTGACAACTTTTTCATTTAACAGATGAAAGAAAAATGAGGTTTTTAGTTTAATATAAATGTTATTAATGCAAAGGCTTATTTTCAAAAGTTGATAACAAATTTATTAAATCTCATCCAGACTGATCACACATAAAATTTCTTTCCTGAGATCACTCTTACACAAATCTTCTGTAACTTCTCCCTGTATACACATTCAGAGTTTGTCCTGTGCCTTCAAAAATGTGTGATATAGAGAAACCAAACAAAGAGTCAGATAAAGACAAAAAACGAACCCTTGAAAGCTGCCTATAGAACTGAGGCATCCAGAGGGGCAGAGGAGGGGAGGGCTGAGAAGTAAGTGAGGAGAAAGCACCATGAGCTATGATATACTATGGATGCTCTGGTGGTAGGTGCACTGAGGGTAACTACATCTGACAGGGGTGAGCCTATGCTTCCAACATACAAACAGCACTGTAAACCAATGTTACCTGCATAAATATATATAAATACAATTTTAAATATAAAAATGTAAATTGATACAACCATTTGGAAAACTGATACAGATGAATATATGCAAAATACAATAACCAGTCTCACATCAGAACAAAAATTTTCTTTTCCCTTATTATTTTTAGTAGCTTTTTAAAAAAAGATTTATTTATTTATGCATAGAAGACCTGGGGTACAGGCCAGAGGTGCGGGGGGTGAGAGGATCCACCAGAGACAGAGTGGGGAACAGAACAGGTAGACTGAATGGAATACACTGCTGAGGGGAGCAGCGGGTGAGTCAGGAGAGGTCTGCTGCACCATGTGGGTCCCTTCCCTGGCTGGGGATCGAACTGGTGCTGCAGTGGCTACAGATAGCTTCATAGGTTGAGTCTTAACCCTTGCGCCACCAGGGAGGCCCTATTTCTAGTAGCTTTAATCACGTATATTAATTAAAATTCTTAACCTTTAGAAACTTCAATTCCTACTGAAAATTGAGATGCAAGCAATAGTGAATTGTCTGTTACACCAGCATTTTTTTTGACAAAAGAACTGAACATCTTTAGTTCCTCTGTAATAAGAAGCCAGAAGTAAAGGGCCTCCCCGGTGGCGCAGCGGTTGAGCGCTGGATTGCGAAGCTGCCCGCAGCCTCTGCAGCACCGGTTTGGTCCCCGGCCACCGGAGGAGGGTCCCACATGGTGCGCAGACCCCTCCTGCGCCCCGCTGCTCCCCTCAGCAGTGTACCTCGGTCCCTCTGCCTGCTCTGCTCCCCACCCTGGCTCTGGTGAATTCTCTCACCTTCCCGCGCTTCTGACTATACCCAGTGCTTGTATAAATAAATAAAATTAAAAAAAAAAATCTTAAAAACAAAGAAGCCAGAAGTAAAGATACATTTAAATTAAAATTTTAGTATTTTTATTTTATTTGGAAATGATTTAGATGTCCAGTGAATTTCCATCATTTAACTTGACTTAGAAAAACTGTGAGATAATAATTACCAAAACCAAAAAGCTTTTGAAAACTATTTTCAAGACCATAAACATAATTATTTCTCTAGTTTACCTAAAAACTTTTATCCTATTCACATCTATTTAAATTTTAAGTTACAGACAGATTTTGTTAGAATAGAGATAACATGAGCTCATTTGTTTAATAAAACCAAGAAAAATGAAGGTGAGTGACTGTCATTTCTGAAACCATGTCTATTTTATCAAACCAACACACTTTAATTTTCATATAACAATTTTTCTAACTTCAAACAAAAAGAAACATTTAACTTAGTGTTCATAAACATGTTTAAATTTTAGGAAAATTTCATTTTTATTATGTGTTTAAATCTTAGGTCAATCAAAATTGAATTTTTGATAAAACCACGTGGAGGTAAAAAATTTCCATATGAATATAAACATACATGGGGGACACATACAACATGGAAACAGCTATAAACAGAGCTCTCTTAATACTAACACTTTGGTGAGGACAACTAAGAATTTTCATTAGCTCAATTTCAAATAATACCATTTTTAGCTAGAACAATAAATATTTACAATAAAAGGTCCTTTGAACTCAAGAGGCACTTCCCAAAGAATATTCAAAAGACATTATTCTCTCAAGATCTAGAATCACTTCCTAAGGTAGCCAAAAGAAATTCTTGCATAAGTCCTATGCCTGGCAATGGACCCTAACTGCAAATGGAGTTCTATCATATTTTTGTCCTCCCATATTTTGGAGCCTTCAAACTGCCATTTACTAAACCAAGCTCTCAGGACACAAAACTAGAAAAACAGACTTCTCTCCATTATTCCAGGCAGAAACCTGGGAGAGCTGACTCAGGTAGTTTCTTCTAGTTTTCCCAGGATCCCCTTTGCAGGCTTTAAAGTGTGAGCATTAAAGTAGAGAATATTGTTCAGTTATCTACCAGAATTTGAAAGATTTTGTATTATTTTAATTTTAGTTTCCTCTTCACTTTTTAAGAGAATTACTGGTAACAGTTTACTAGAAAAATCCGAGTCTAGCTTGGTGGACTTTGGTTTATAGTCATGTAGTCTCTTCAAAATGGAAAGACAATTTTGAGAAAACATATGTACTCAGGAAAAGGACAGAGAAGGACAGTAGGAATCATCTAATTCATATCATTCTTCCTTTTTATATGCCTCTTATATCTTTAATTTGAATGAATCCTTCAATAATAAAGGAACTCCAACTTTCACATGCACTTCTTAGATAAATAATCTTGCCTAGATGGAGAATTTCGTGTAATGGCCATTTAATTCTGCATTATTTTCAGCCAGAGTTTGCCATTTATTTTGATAGCTGAAGTTTTCTTGACTATAGTTGTTAAACAGAAGGTGCACTCAACACTTCAGGCATAAAGGATTCCATTTCTTTTAGCTAGCCTAAACTCTATGTAACCTCTTTAGCTTCTGATTTTCGTTTAGCAATTGCCTGAATCTTATGAGCACACACTCCGACAGCATCTGAAAAATGGAACTGTGGAACTCAGTAGTAACCAACGAGGGAATGGGGGCAGTACTCAAAGTACTGCAGATCTCAAAGAATGGGGTCTGATTTCAAGCACACCAAGTACTGCAGCTGTCACCGGCAGTTCCCAGCATAGAGTCTGGGGAAGGATTTCAAATAACTCAGACTGCAGTTTTCACCCGCAGTTCTCATACAGAATCTAGGAGAAGCCTAGCGTTAGGGTTTCCCTATTACTGTTGACTAAATCTGACCCAGCACAATCCCGAATGTTCAGCTACCTTGGACTTAGTACAGTCTACCTTGGAATCAGTCCAAGTTGGCTACCCTGGACTACACCCTGGACGTAAGTTCACTTTTAAAGTTGAACCCAGTCCAACGCCAGCTGGTACCTCCAACATTTCCAAACTTGAACTAAACCAGAACACCCTAGAAAAAAGGCACTCAGACCAAAACTGGAAGGGAAGGATTCCAAACAATGGTGAACGGAGAACCACAGTGTCCACCCACAGTTCCCATACAGAATCGGGAAAATGGGAAGGAAAGTCCAACACCGAAGGGCTAGGATCACACTCACTAAGTCCTAGACAGGAAAGATAATTAGATGAGGAGCTCCAAGAAAAGAGCTGAGTTGAAACTGAGAACTTACACGTGGTCTTAGAAATTGTGAGAAAGGCAGAGAACCCAACAAGGTTCACAGACACAATGCCTGTGTTTCTCGTTTTCTCTGATTGCCACTGGAAATTTTCCTCAGATCCCACTGCTGACACCAAGCTGTTAAAAAGAAGGCAAAATTCACAAATTGAGAGATTCAATTGGCTTTGTTAAATGATTCATGAGCTGTGCAGTATCCCATGTAGATACTGCAATGGGTTACACAAAATAAAGACTATTTTTATAAACAATATTGATTGATGTAAGGTTATATTTTTGGGAGAGGCTGAAACTGCAATAAGATTTTGTACTAAGTCTCAGTGAGGACCGGACATGAAGGATTCCATCTTAGACATGTTTTTTTTTTTTTTCTATTTTTAACAATTTCATTATTTTTGTCCAAGATATTTTCCTGAAATATAGAATGTTTCTAATTTTATATAATACATGACTTTTGTGAATTAGGCTTATGCTAAGAATTTCCTGTGGTACTTCTGGACTAGTTGAAAGTAGATTGTTTCTGTTGTCTAGGTCATGGTCCTACATAATTTGGGTTAACGTACAAGGGGATTTTTTTTATTTCTTTACTATAAACATAAAATTATGCTGGAGAATATTATTCTTCCAGCTGTCTGACAACTTTAAGAATGGCTTTCTAGATGCAATTTGAGCAAATAATTCATCTTACAACAACAAATGTTCCTTCAGAAAAGCAAAATGGAGAGCCAAATGTGTATTAAATGAATTAGAGACAACCAGTCCTAATTGGGATGTTTTTATGTCTCCATGTCACCTGAATTATTTAAGCTATCTGTCTCTGTTACCTAGGAACACCAGTTATTTGCTTAATACATTTTTTTTAGCTCAATAGACTAGGCTCTAACAAACCTTAAATCATTCTAGCATGGTCAATGGTAAACCAACGGAAAACTGAATGTCTATATTCTATTTTTTTTTAAGATTTATTTATTTATTTATACAAGCACTGGGTACAGTCAGAAGCGCAAGAGGGTGAAAGAATTCACCAGAGCCCGAGTGGGGAGCAGAACAGGCAGAATGATGAAGTACACTGCTGAGGGGAGCAGCGGGCAGCAGGAGAGGTCTGCGCACCATGTGGGACCCTCCCCAGCAGCCGGGGATCGAACCGGCGATGCAGAGGCTGTGGACAGCTTCGCAACCCAGCGCTCATCGCTTGTTGCCACCTGGGAGGCCTATGTTTGCTGTTTTTTATTTTTTTAAGATTTATTTTTATTTATTTATACAAGCACTGGGTACAGTCAGAAGCGCAGGAAGGTGAGAGAATTCACCAGAGCCAGAGCGGGGAACAGAGCAGGCAGAAGGACCGAAGTACACTGCGGAGGGTAGCAGCGGGCGGCAGGAGAGGTCTGAGCGCCATGCGGGACCCTCCTCCAGTGGCCGGGGAGCAGCCGGCGATCGAACCGGTGCTGCAGAGGCTGCGGGCAGCTTCGCAACCCAGCGCTCAACCGCTGCGCCAAAGGGGAGGCCCTGTTTGCTGTTTTTTACAAAAAAAAAAAAAATATTGTTCAAAATAATCCTTGTGCCAGATATATATTTCAGCTTGATATATTCTACACCCCTTCACATTCAACTAATACTTACAGTTATAAACTGCTGTTTTTCCACATTGTTTATTTTATCCAATCCACAGTCAGGCTCTGGCAAGGAGGCAGAACAAATAGTGATTTTTTTTCCATTTTACAAATAATTAAACTCAAGCTAAAGAGAGGAAATAGCTTGTCCTGTGCATTATAGCAAATTTGAGACTAAACCTTTGCCTACTGACTTCAAATCTCTTTTTGTTCAGTGTTTTAGTATCAATGTCCCCAACAATGTTCAGACAGACTCTTTCCAAGAGGTCCACAGTAGGCTCTTTCCAAGACAAGTCACTCTTTAGTCATCATGTGAGATACCCCTCCTCTATCCTCAATATGCATTAGAACCCTATCCTAGTCTTTAACACAGACACAAACTCGGGGTTTGTCCCATTTACTTTAGAAGTTATAGTCATGTACTTAAGTTTTGTCTTTTCTCCTACTAATCTGTGTGATGTCGATTTTTTTTTTTTTTTTTGGTTCACCCAACCCAAGAAAAACCCAGAAGAGTGGGTGAATGTTTCCCCTGTACTGCAACGGTGCATAGGAAGGTTATTAACTGAAAGTAGCATTCACTGAGAGCATACTTTGTGCCAGAAACTACATTTACATATTCTCATTCACAATTAACATATGAGGAAATCAAGGCTTAGCGAAATTAAATATCTTTAATCAAGGTCATACAATTAGTAAGTGGCAGAGCCAAAATTTGCATGATGGCCCTCTGATTTCAGAGCTTGCATTTGTAACCACTTTTTATTCTGTAATTTTTCTCACCCTCACGGGAAGGATTTTAGTTAGGTATAATTAAATCCACTCCTCTTTTCATCACACTTAGGGAACAGACAGGTATGCTTCTCTATTAAATTGCGTACAAAGCCTACAGTTTCTTTTCAGTTTTCTCTTCTAACCTCCTCTAAACCTTCAGGTTACATTTTCCACCATTTTAATCATATTCAATGTGTTCAGCTAAAGTCTGCAAGTTCTCCTTGTTTCTCATTATTTTAAAATAACTTCTTTTGGATGTCTTATGTAATCACAGAGTTATATATAGGGAAAGCAGAGAATGAAAGTTATCCAAAGTACTGTTACAGGGCGGCCCCGTACAAAACGGGTTGCCTGACTTTGTGGGTCCTCGCCCGCGCGCTTAAAAGGACTTATCAATGCTCTACTGCGGGCACACATGAAAGGTTAATAAAGGTTTATTTACAAGGGAAGGGCAAATGAGGAAATGTACAGCTCAGGGAGAAAAGTGGGAGACAAAGTTTTAAGTGCGTCCTACTCGATCCGCCGATCTGGAATCCCAAATGGCACTCTGAGAGCTGGCCGCGAGCCAGGAGCCGTGAAGCCAGGAGGCGAGCGACAGAGCGAGCCCCCCAAGGCCCACGTGTCTGGTTTTTATTACCAATCCTGGCTGCTTAACTCCACCCTCAGGTCCCTGCCACCTTCCCTTTGGTGGTGATGGGATTTGTCTTTCCCAATGTCCTGATGGCTTTGATCTGGAATGGGGGTGGAGTCCACAAAGCCTGCATGGAATTAGCTCGGGACATCCTTTCCCCCTAACAGTGCCACCAAAGTAAGATTAAAAACACAAAGGTTAAAGTTTTGAATTTGTAGAAGTAAAAATAAAAGATTATGCCAAGTGTTTTCATACATTTAATGATCACAAAAACCCTAGGAGCTTGGTGCTGTTCTTATAACTTGCTTATAAATATGGAAAGTGAAACCCATGTAAATTAAATTAATTGTTAGCACTCATATAGTAAAAGGCAAATCAAGGATCCAAACCGAGGACTATGTGTCTGTTCAGTTTTGCCTGTCTAGAATCATAATCTATTGTTGCTTCAGAGCCTGTTTTTGCCCTTTAATTATGTCACAAACATTTTCCTGATTTGATCATCTTCAGCATGATTTTTAATGGGTGGTTGGTATTCTATATTAAAACATAATAAAAGTTAGGTAATGAATCACTGTATTGGGGCACATTGTGGTTGCTTCAGTAGGGAAGTAAAAATCTGCCACCCCAAAATATGTCTTTTTTTGACAAAAGGCTAATTTCATGGGAGGGACTTTGAAGGCTGGTTTCTTTTGAAATACATCCTTATATATAAGCTTCTCTGTAAAGTCCTTTCCTAGGAAAACCTAATCTCTTCATCTCTTAAAATCTGCATACATTTTGTTTGCTTTGCATGCCTTCCTAAATTTTGCCTTCCATTTCCTAAATGGACTTCCTCGTTCGTTCCCCCAACTTCCCTTGTTTTGGCTAGGCTTAAGGATATCTAGTTTTCCTGTTCATGGTATCCATACCAGGTTGATGTATAACTATGCTTGCTCCCTTTTCTGCTCCTTTTCTGACAGAAGTTCTGCTAGTTCAGGTTTTTATTGTCCTTACCTTTAGGATTTCTAGTATAATTGATTTCAAGAGTTATCTTTCAATGATTTGCTTCTCAGCAAAGTAGCATCCATTTTTTCCCTGACCTTCATATTTGTCTTGCGTTTGCTGCTAAAAATCCACTCATTAAATCAGTCAGGTAGCTGTATGCATGAACAGGAATGAAGACTTCATCTTCACAGATAAAAGATATATGTTGAAAGACTATCGGGTAGCTTACAGAACTGGTGGGAAGATAGAAGATAAGAGTTCAAAAATAGGGGCCTCCCCGGTGGCGCAGTGGTTGAGCGCTGGGCTGCGAAGCTGTCTGCAGCCTCTGCAGTGCCGGTTCGATTCCCGGCTGTCCGGCGAGGGTACCACATGGTGCACAGACCTCTCCTGCCGTGCCCACTGCTCCCCTCATCAGTGTATTTTGTCAGTCTGTGTGTTCTGCTCCCCGCTCTGGCTCTGGTGAATTCCCTCACCCCTCCACGCTTCTAATTGTACCCAGTGCTTGTGTAAATAAATAAATCTTTAAAAAAAAAAAAAAAGAGTTCAAAAATAAGCAAGAGTCAAGGTTAGTTAGTCAACCAAAATAATACCAAAGTAAGCTTTTCCTGTTTGTTTGTAATACTCTCTTAATCATCATTCTTAGGTGGCTATTGCTAAATGACCTTAGGTCATATTCCTAGATACTTTTTGTCTGCTAAGGACAAAAGGAAAGAAGAATCTTCCTGATGTAACATATATTGATATGTCAGGTTAGAGTCATCCAATCAACAGGTCACATAATGAGTAATTTCTCCCAAATAAGTAGATGATTCTAACACCAGGAAGTCACACAAGTGACAAATACCCACTCTAGTGGTGTTTAAGGGATTTTGCTACCTCAGGTAGGACAGTTATTGTCCGAAGCTGTCCGGAGTATGTGCCGTGTTGCGTATGTGTGCCATGAGTTCGCTTTACCGTTTCGCCTTCGGAGAACCACAGGTTTTTCCTGTAAAGCACATGAGACTGGGAGGTACGGGGGGAGGAGCTACGAGGGTATAAGAGGAGAACGCGGGAGAAAGAGGAGGAGAAGAAAAGAGATTTAAGAGGAGAACCACGAGAGAGGAGAGTGCTGCGAGAGGAGCAGAGAGAAGGCCAGGGAAGTAAGAAAGACAGGGAAAAGTAAAAGTGAAGGAAAACATGTAAAAGTAGGAAAGGGATAAAGGAAAAATAAAGAAGCAAACATTAGCGTCAAGTTGTCAAGCCCCTCATTTCAATCCTCAGCCCTTCTCTTTCCGTGCCTCCGAATCCCGCGGGTCGGGACAAGTTATGAGGTGATAGTGAATTGGGCTGGGGTTGAGGAGCTGACCCCAAATGCTCAATCCTTAGCCCTTGTCTTGGCAAAGAAAGAACTCAAAGTTGTGACCAGAATTATGCAGAAAAGCAAAGATTTTATTGTCAGATAAGGGGAAGGACATGAAAAGCTCTCTAAACTGTGAGGGGTTTCCAGTGGGTAGCCACTAAGGTAGCAAAAAGCAGGTGTTTATATGTTTTACACAAACTGGAGGAGGAAAGTAGTATTCTGTGTTGTGTCTTTTTGATTGACAGGGCTCCATGATGATCCCTCTCTGGTTGATTTTGGCCATTGGTCATCACTTGGGGCCGGGGTCTCTTTGACCTGATGACATCTGGTTCTTGGAAGGTAAATGGTGCTAATCTTGGTCAACACAGGGGTTTGCTTAGAGGGTGGCCCAACCTATGGCATTTTCTGTTTTCTGGGGTGTTATCAATGCCTAGGCCCCTTAGTTTTTCTGCCTACATTCCCAACTGACTTCCTCCTTAAGCCACAAAGTATCTTTGATATGTCTTGATTCTTTTTTTTATATCGTACAAAAATTTAACAAGCAGTGTCTTAAGAATGGCACTCTTCTCTAAGTTCCTAACTTAATAGAGTACCTTCTAGATTGTATTTATTTTGCAAGTTTTCATAGACATCACAAGTGCTTTAAAATATTTACATTAAATAATTCAATACCCTTCAAGCATAATCCAATTATGTATAGCAATATTTGGAGACAAGCTTAGAAATCTAAATTTGAGAAAGTTTTGTGTGAAAATGAAGACTTGGCCAAAATGATCTTTTTAGACAACCATCTGATCAACATCCTGTTCATCTACCAACACTCACCAATAGACTCTTTTCCTTTGATTGCTTAAGTCAGTTTGTACAGGAGGAATCCAGGAAAGATTGAATGACTCTACTCAAGCAACCCTTTTTCACAGAATCTTCTGTGCATGTATTCAGGGCATTCTGGAAAGTCTCTAATACTGGGGCAAATTCAGGCTAATGTTGAATGTAATGGTAAACCATTTCCATATAACAGCCATTTTTCTATTTGTGCTTGCATCACTCTAACCCTTTAAAAATGTGTAGTACTTCTCTGGGCCTCCCTGGTGTCACAGGGGTTAAAGTCTCAGTGCTGTCAAGCTATTGCCAGCTACTGCAGCATGAGTTCAATCCCTGCCCAGGGAGCTAACCCACATGGCACGACAGACCTCTCCTGTCTCACCCGCTGCTTTGTTGAGCAGTGTATTTCAGTAAACCCACTTGTTCTGCTCCCCACTCTGTCTCCAGTGAATCCTCTCACCCCCCTGCAACTCTTGCCTACACCCCAATTCTTGTATGCATAAATAAATAAAATAAATATTTTTTAAAATGTGTAGTACTTCTAATAACTTTAAAATAAATTATACTTTTAGTGCATCAATTAAAATTTGTGGTGGCTCAGAATGACTTGAAGAACTGATAAAACTTTACTTTTGAGCCTTGACATTACTAAATAAGATGTTTTCATTTTGTATTAGCAAAAAATTGATGAAAATATTGGTTAATCAACACTGGTTAATTGAATGATTAGGAAAACAAATGCTTGCATGCATCTCAAGAAAAATTAAATTAGAAAACTAGTCTGGGAAATGCATTGTGAATTCCTCCTAATAATTGGTGATTGGAGAAAGGAGTAATGCTCTCTTCCTGTACACCTGATTCATCAGAAGTTTTCAAATCAAGATTGATTTTTTTCTAACATTATCTGTTACATGAATTTGCTATTAGCACAATTAAATAATTTCAGACATGATTAAACACATTTTAACATGGTGAATTCCTTCACAAAACCATCTTTCATTTTCATGAAAATGTAGTCATCTGGTCACAGGTAAACAGAAGCTTTCATCAGTATGTATCACTTTAATCCATTCACAGAAATAAAATGTAGTGAGTCCCCAAATTTTGCATGATTCAGGTCATTGAAATGTAAAGATAGCATATTTTTTTTTAGAGGAACCATTGGAGAATACCAATTCCACCATTATATATACTTCCTTCTTCTTTTTTTTAAAGATTTATTTATTTTTATATAAGAACAAGGGTACAGGCCAGATGCATGGGAGGGTGAGAGGATTCACCAGAGACAGAGTGGGGAAGTAAACAGGCAGACTGACGAAATACGCTGCTGAGGAGAGCAGTGGGTGAGACAGGAGAGGTCTGCCACGCCATGTGGGACCCTCACTGGCTAGCTGGGATCAAACCAGCACTGCCCTCAACCACCTGTGCCACCAGGGGAGGCCCTATACTTCCTTCTTTATTTGACTTGTAACTTAGGGAATGTGAAAACAGTATTTGACCATCATGCACTATCCATGCTTTTGTACTCTAAATATTCATTACCTTTAACAAATGCTGCACTTCTCTTGCACAACCAACCATTTTTAGTTTTCCCTTCAGACTCCTTCTTCACATTGATGGACTCAATCCTAATGTTGATCGGATGTTGGATCCAAACTTAACCCTCTTCTGTTATAAGTGATAACATCCTGATCGCAAATAAGATCTTCATATCCATTTCCATCTATCCAAGCATATACATTCACATTATCACCTACTCTGTAGTCATGTATTTACCAACGTATTGATGTATTGGAAGACAAAAGTCCAGAAAGGAAATGAATATCTTTTGATATTGAAAGACTAATCCTATGCAATTCATAGCTAACTTCTGAGAAGGGACAGATGTTGAATATTTTTGGTATATTAGTCAAGCTAGTGTAGTAGATCCTAGTGCCTGAAGACCAAGAAAATTTTAGGTGAAACTTAAGGAAAGATGATTCTATTAATAAAGTAATTTACCAAGTTTAAGATTGGGGCACAGAAAGGAGTAGGACTGATAATACTTTGCAATATATATGTGAAGTGAAGGGAAAATGGGAATACTATTTTAAGATATCCATGGCAGTGGAGTAATAGTGAGATTTTGAGGCTTTATTCCTGGATTCATTGGTTAGAATGAATTCAATAGTATGATTTGCAGTGGACAAGTAATAAATAGTTAAATAAACTGGACCAAACCTGAATACAGGAAAAAAAAATGAATTGATCAGTAGGTTCATTTCACCTCAATTATTTTCCTTGCTGATTGTGTTTTGCTTACCTGGTCATGGATCTTGATTCATTTTCTTCTACTTCATTATTTTCAGTACCTCAAATGTGTTGCTTTCCACTAGGCACAATTGGTTGTTTTCACCTGTATATAAACAGTTGTTTTTGTGAGAAACCATCAACCTTTGTATGCCTATAGTGTAGATTTTGTAGCAAAATCACATCCTGGATGCATTTTCTAATTTCCTATAATATATGATTTACAAATTCTGTGTACCCTAGTTATTCTTAACAGCTGAACAAATCTATTTTCAGAAATTAAATAATTAATGCTCACTTTATTTTTTAGTCAAATATTTTATTTTCTTTGGAAAATATGTGTGTTTGACCTTTATACTGTTGTTTTATGTCAATTATATTGGATACTGGTAATATCCCTTTCTGTCAATTTCAAAATCAACATGTGCAAAGCCAAATATTTGTCTTTACCCAAATTTGCTTTTTGTAATCCCTTACAATGATGAAGGGAGATCATCGAAACTGTCTTAGATTCCTTCTTAATCTTTTACTCACACTCACCAAAAAATTCACACTTCCAGTCTCTATTGAGTCTGTTGTTGAAATCACATATGTAGATCTATGACCACCCATCTGCCCTAGTTCAAGTTTTCATTATTTCCTGCTTGGATTATTCTCTGTTTCCAATTCATTTTTTCATAGACTGCCAGATACCTCCACAAATACATATATGACCAAAAACTCCTGAGTCTAAAAGTTATCTTGTTACTGGTGTTTTTCATAATTTCTTAACATGGCTTGAAACAAGGTTCTTCATGGGTCTCCCTAGTGGCATAGGGGTTAAAGTCTCAGCACTATCAAGCTATCACCAGCCACTGAGGCAAGAGTTTGATGCCTGGCCAAGGAGCTAACCCATATATGATACAGCAGACCTCTCCTGTCTCTCCTGCTGCTCCCCTCTGCAGTGTATTTCAGTAGACCCACCTGTTCTGCTCTCCACTCTACTCTGGTGATTCCTCTCATTCCCTGCATATCTGGCCTACACCCCAGTTCTTACATGCATAAATGAATAAAACTAAATCTTAAAAAAAAAACCACAAGGATCTTCATATCTTTGATTCCTGTCTGTTACTATGTATCCGTTTCACTAGGTTTGATGCTCTGTTGGCCACCTAAAGATATTTCTAAAATCAGAACCATATTCAAGTAATATCCATATCATTATGGAAAACTACATTATCTGGATCATTCATTCTCCTGCAGACTAAAATATCAGAAAATACTGGAAGCCTTTCTCCTTATTTCTAAGCCAATGTTATAGATGACATTCCAATTTTACCTTAATTTAGGTTTATCAAATCTGTGTTTCCACAGATAAAAACATCAGCTTTGCCCACACTCTTGGCAGATTAGCAATTAATTCCAGGTCTTTTT
Organism: Talpa occidentalis; assembly: GCF_014898055.3. Taxonomy (NCBI): domain Eukaryota; kingdom Metazoa; phylum Chordata; class Mammalia; order Eulipotyphla; family Talpidae; genus Talpa; species Talpa occidentalis. The sequence continues at coordinate 34,774,672 of NW_023601543.1, forward strand.
TGTTGAATTTTTTATGTCATTCTTTCACAATGGGACATTGTACAGTTACTCTGTGTATCTAATGCATCACATTTATTTAATAAATCACATTTATTTAAAAGATCATTTCTCTTTAAAATTAAAATAACTTTCCATCATGTTTTTTATGTAAAACTGTATATCAATATCTATATCTATATCTATATCTGTCTCTCTATATATATATGGTAGAAGTAGGTGGAATTTGGAAAGTTTTAGTTACTGGCCAAACACAGAGATTTTTTTAATGATTTTAGGAAACCTTTATAGAAATGATTATTCCTAACCTAGTGTCTCTCAGAGAGAAACCCATTCTATTTAACATAAAACACCAATCTTTCCAATAAAATATTATCCAACAGTAAACAGTTATGTGAAATAGAACATTTGAAGATTTAAGAAAGAGGAAAGTGAGAGAAACTGAGAAAGAGAATCCACTTAGAATCAGCAGGATAAAAACTGGGTTCAGTAGGAGAAAGAACTTCCCAACCATACAGGAAATTGCTTAGCACAATAGATTTGGAATATTCCCTAAGACTTCCCAAGAGTTTAGATGTCTATGCATTTGACTTTCCTAAAGGTCTTTAAAAAAATCACTTCAAATTATAGGATTATTTTTTCTATTACATTAAAATGTTATTCTGACTCTTCTGTTACAAAGTAACACATACAAGATAATTTCAAAGACGTAAAAAGGTAGAAGTGAAAAAAAATACACACGGCTCATCATCCCAAGAGAATGACTATTAACATTTGAAGAAATATTCTTTCAGGCTTATCTGCATACATCACATTTATTTAAAAGATCATTTTTCCTTTTAAAATTAAAATAACTTTCCATCATGTTTCTTTATGGAAAGTAGTGCATGTTCATTTAGAATAAAATTGCAGATAAGTAAAATGATGAAACTAGTATTAAAGAGATCGCTACTGCTGCCTCTTATGGAAGAAAATGACATGCTTTACATTTTTAGGAAAATAATTTGCAACATAAATATCTATTTATAAATGTATTAGAAGTATTATAAAACTCAGGGAGTGATCCACTCTTACAGTTGGTGTATTGACCGTTTTACATTGTTTTATGAGGGAAGAAAATGTTGAGTGTGTTGAATTGTTTCACAAAGACCTTTATCCAGAAATTATTCTCCCATGAAAAATACTTCAGGCAAGCTACTTATAATGCAACATTCAAACATTAAATTGAAGGTTAAGAATATATTAATGAGGGAAATGTGAAGTTTAGAATGCCTTCATCCCAACAACCAACTTTTTATTCTTATGACTGCTTATTGTTCCTGTCCTTAATCATATAAGTATTTTTAAAATCTTATTAATTACTGTTCTTCTTTTGCTGTCCAACTCTTTTCAGCAGCAGAAAAGTTATGGAAATCACAGCCACCATAACTCTGAAGAGAATTTATTGGTTAATAAGTTAAAAAATTGTTATTTCTGTCTCATTTCTTTTCTCCATCATTATGCTTCTGTCTGCACAGACTGGACAATGCTATATACATAACAGAGCTGCCACCACTCTTAACTTCCATATTTGTTCTCAGGATTCTTCTCTTTTTTTTTTGAGATGTAATTGATGTATACCAATATATTAGTTTCAGATGTAAGGCATAATGATTTGTCATTTGTATATAGTAAGAAATAATCAACATTGTAAGCTATTTGTCAACATACATAGTTGTAAATATTTTTACCTGTGATGAACAATTTTAGAATCTATTCTCTTAGTAAGTTTCCACTATATGATACAGTATTATTAACTATAGTCACCATGTTGTACATTACCCCCCCAAGATTTATTTATTTCATAACTGAAGTTTGTAACTTTTGACCACTTTCACCTATCCATTCTACACTGTCTCTAGCAACCATCATTCTATTCTCAATGTTCATAAGTTTGGTTATTTTTGTGGTGTTATTTGCAACAACCAAGACATGAAAGCAATGTAAGTGTCCATCAATGGATGAGTGGAGAAAGAAGCTGGTTTATATATGCATGGCATATTTATTATTCAGTCATTTAAAAAAAGGAAAGAAATCTTGTCATTTGTGGACCTTAAAGACATTAACTAAATGAATTGAGTCAACCCCAAAAAAGAAGAATACATTTCTATCTATGGATTAAAAAAAGAAAACAAATTCACAGATACAAGATTCTTCTTAGCATAGAACTCAGATAATCACTAGCACTCAGTAGAAGTTGATACATGAAATGAAGTCTTCCTATTATTACTGGAAGTTAACCAAACTGCAGAGAAATGTTCTATTAAGAAACTAGGCACATACCTTGCTACTGATTATACCATGAGACTAAATATGGTTCCTGGCAGTCTTTGAGGGAGAGGTTGCTGTTACCTAGTCGTAGATTTCTGTCACTATTGACTCTTCATTTTCACATTAGATTAGCTACAGCTTTTCTATTCCCCTCCTTTCATTTCTAGCCTGCCTTTGTATAATTCTGCTATTTTATTCTTCATTCCAGTGTGAAACATAATCATTTTTATATTCTTGATCCTGGTCAAAGGTAAATTGCTTTCCCTCTGTGACTAAATTTCCCTTAATTTCAAGTCAAAATTTCTAAAGATAAGATATAGATTTTTCTTCAGGAATAAATATTAATGTAACAATGGCTTGGAAATAAAAAAAAAAATATTTCTCAAGAAACAGTCTGAGAATGAATAGTCCAGAGTGGGCTTGCCTACATGATATTCAGGGGCCCAGTGTACATCTATCTTTTGAATCTATTGTCAGTGCTGAAATGCTCGCTTATATCTTACATGGAAGATCCAGTTATTAATATCATGTTAACATATTAACTACTCAGATGGGAAAAGAGGGAAATGGAGTGCGTGCTTGTCTCATTAGTGGCATAACCCAAAAGTCCTACACATAAATTTTGTTCAACTCTCATTGTCATAATTTTGTTGGATGCCATACCCGATGTGGATAGTAAGGAATGAATTTTTTATTTGGTTGACCCTATGTTCAGCTAAATAGCAAACATTTTATTATTGAACAAACAAGGGGAAAATGTATATTAAAGGCACCTAATCCATTCCTCCAAACTACTCTGTCCTGCACCCAGTCTTATCTCTGAACTTGGTCACAGAATTTACCTGAAATATTGTCTGTTCAGTTTGGGACATACAGCATTGACCCAACTGATTGTTCCCTGAATGGATAGCCCTGTTCTCTAAGCATCTTGATTCCTTTCACCATGAAGGATTAATTCCAGACTTCATGTTTATTCATCATAAATAATGTGATAGTAATGAAAAGGTTATGGGGTATGGAGTCAGAGATTCTGGATATAGAACCTTGGGAAAGTAATTTCCTCTTTCTAGCTACTAAGTCATCCTTGCAGAATTCCAGTGAACATCCGATGAACTAATATATGCCAAAAGCTTTGTAAGAGGGAAAGTTCTATTAAAATGTTTGTGATGGGCCTCCTGTGGTGGCGCAGGCAGTTGAGCGCAGTGCTGTGAAGCTGTCCGCAGCAGTCTCTGCAGCACCGGTTTGATCCCGGCCTGCCAGCGAGGGTCCCATATGGCATGACAGACCTCTCCTGTCGTGCCCGCTGCTCCCTTCAGCAATGTATTTCGTCAGTCTGCCTGTTTTGTTCCCTGCTCCGTCTCTGGTGAATCCTCTCACCATCCAGTGAATCTGGCCTGTACCCCAGTTCTTGTATAAATAAATAAATAAATCTTTAAAAAAAATAAAATGTTTGTGACTATTCCATTTCTTAGTGCTATTTTGCAACTGTCTTCTATAGCATTACCACACTATAGACTCCTAACTTGGGAATCCCAGGCCTTGACTTTCCTTCCCCTTAGTGATGTGCTTTTTTTGGGGTCCCATCTCTTAACTTTCATCTTTCCTTATCATTGGCACAGGCACAGCTCAATTACCTTTTGAATTATTTGCCCCTAGAAAAATTAGGAAGACCTATCCACATAGGATTTTATTGGGGTTGAGTTTTTAGCTGCCCTCAAGTTATAGAATGGCATGATGTGATTAATTTCATAGCACTCTATACTCTGCATGCCCTCTGGTGTGGGCATACCTGTTTAAAGCTCAGATTTGTGTTGTTCTTTCTAATCCTTAATGGCACCTAATATTCACATTCTTTTCCCAGGCAATTCTATATTCCTTTCAGCTATTAAGCATAACTAATTTGGGACATATACAAATTCTATCAAGTTGTGGCAATTCTACTGGGAACTATAGTGATATGTGTTCCCTGGAAGTTTGTTTTGTTTACTTTGGAAAAGTAAATAGTCTTAGCTATGCTAATACCTATTATGAAATTAACAACCCTATGTAAGAAGAGTAATAATAAAAAATATGCAGTCTCACATTTCCAGGAAAATGAGTGATATGCTACATTGATCATGCTCTAATAAACAGATGCACTTGGATTTAAAGTATGCTATTTCATAATTTGCAAGATTTGTCGGAAATGTAAATTTAGAGCAGTTATCTCCAGGCCTATTCAGAAAGCTTATTAATATTATACAGGTTCAAGTTAACTAGTTAGAATACACTTGGAATGTTTATGTTTCCAACGAAGGAGAAATATAAGGGAAAGAGAAATAGCATCTCTTGAAAGTGTATTCTTTGTTATGTTATGTACTACTTCCTTTACTTGGATTTAATTAAACCTTAACAACAATCCTGGGAAGAAGGTATTATTAAATCCTTATTTATTAGGGATAATTAAATGCGTATCTTTTCAATAAGCAAAATGAGAATCAGAGAGATTAAGCATTTTACTTAAATCACAGAGCTAGTAGGGTCAAGACAACCCTCAGTCTACCTGCTCCAAAATCATTGGTTATTCTTCTAGATCATATCACTTTCTGGAAATGCATAAAGGTAGTTGATAAATATGTTTTGAAATAAATTTTATTATTTTCAGATCAAGAAATCAATTTACAACTGAAAATTTCTGGCTTCTGTGACAAAAGAATGAAATTTGGGTATTGTCAAACCATGTAATAGAGTATATTCTCTTCATCAGTTATTGCTTAAATTATTCACAAATTATTATTTAAAATATAGAGAATGTCAGACACAGTTAAGGAGTGAAACATTTTAAAGTAAACATCAGAAATATTATTTCTGCAGTTATAGCAATTAGATTATGAATTAATCTTCCAAAACAAAGTAGTTGATGATTGCTTAGTTTAATTACTTAAACTTAGTACTGGCACTAGTACTATAGACATAGTAATAATATTACCATTCTATTACTAGTATGTAGTAATAGAATATGTGGTGCACAACATATACATTGCAGAATTTTAGTAATATTTCAGTAAGAAATGTAGTTGAATACATTGGTCTTACTTTATTACAACTTATGTTCAAAAAGTTAGTTGAAAGTAAAAATTAACATATGTTGACTGATTTCATGTTGTCATTGACACTGTAATTATTAGGACAAATAGTTACACAAGGGCACTATGTTGATCAATCATAGAATAATGCAGAATGCACTAAGCCTGATCTCAATCTAAAAATTTCAGCTATGATTTACAAATTATGATTAATTTCATATTTTCTAGGTTAAAATCAAAACTCTAATAATGAAAAAATTCATAAGAAGAGTAAGTTTCAGTCTTGAAGGCAGTGTGAACTCAGAACAATCGGAGATCAATTCAGATGTCAGAACATCCCTAAGGTCTGTTCCAACTTTCTTATTTCAGCCCTAGGATAAATGCCAGCCTCTCCTTCTTCTGAGTATACACAGCATGTAACCTTTACATGTGAAAGCTCTGATCACTTGAATTATGCATAGCCTATCATATTAAGAATCAAAGAAAATGCAAAAAGCTTCTTTTCAAACTTGGAATGTCTGAATCAAGAACTTCATGGCTCATTTGACTTTGGTGAGGTACACTGCTGGCTAAAGTGAGAGCTGACTCAGTCTCACTCTGGAGAAACTGCAGCTTCAGTTCAGTCACTATTGATTAGATTAAAGGACTGAATGACCTCAGGCAGAAACGCACCAAAATTCCTCCCTGTTTCTAGAATCCAATACAACAGTCATGCTCACCATGGTAATTCAGGGTAAGGAAGGCATTAGCAAAATCTAATGTGCCTTTCAGTTTAAAAACAAAAGAATATTGATAATATGGACAAAGTACTCACCTATAACATGCAGAACTACCCTTCATAGGATGTTTCTTCTCACCTATGCTATGATAATAAGGTTAAAAACTTACAAAAATAATTTAAGTGTCTACTTACAGCATGACCCAAGAGCAATATAATAAAATGAATAAAATAAAGCAAACCTCTTTTCACATAAGCAAAAAGCTACAAAAAAGAATGGGAGATATCTAAAATGATAAGCTTCTAAGGCTATATTCCAACAGGCAAAGTTTGCTTAAAACATTATTACATTAGAAAGAGCAACATTAAGTGTCCTGATATATGCAAATAATGCATTTTCCATTCTAGGGTTAAGACTCGTTCGTATTAACTTCATGCACTTCCTCAATGTTATTATTAAGGAAAAAGGAACAGATCTTGCTTTCAGATTACACAAGGTTTATAAAGATAAGGCCCAACACGCTCAAATCACTGTAAATATGCAACACATTCCACCACATGTGAAATCTGCATTTGAAATCAGATTATTTCATATGTGGTATTGCTTTTAACTTCTCTGAAATCTTAACCCCTTGAAATGAGTTCTTCAATTTTCCTTTATGTCAGGGTGTACAGTTGCATGCAGTGGAAACTCACATTAAATATTTCCTTTTTTGTTTGCCCCATTAGACAGTCCATTATTCTATACACTCCATTTGAAGAAAAGGAAATAGGAACAGAACATTTTTACCTAGTGCTTTACCTAAGCTGTGGTAAAATCAGGTTTTCTTCCCAATACCACCAAAATACGTTGGCTCTGTAAATGACAGAGAATAGATGGATACTGTGACATAGACAAAGATATGTGATACTGTCACTTACAGAAACAGGATGGGGATGAGCCAAAATGAACAAGTGAATTTGATCTGAAACCTTTAATGGAAATCATGAATCCCCTTCATTGTGGGTGGAAAACTGGCCTGACAAGTTTTGCTCCAGCATTCACTGTAGATTTTAACATTAAACCAGAAAGACGCTATGACATTTGTCAGTTCACCAACAGTCAACTTTCACAGGTAAACTGTAAAAATTGCAAAGAAAGAAGAGAAAATGTAAAAAAGCATAACTATGCACATAGTTTCTGATAAATGTCAGCCCATTTTCCCTTGTTATGCTTTTCCCAGAGGGCCTCTGAACCATATGAGAAAAGGGAGGGGGGATTCTCAAAAAGTCTCATTGAGTTTTGCATGCAATATATTTTTTTAAAGATTTATTTATTTATTTATTTATTTACTTACTTACTTATTTATACAAGCACTGGGCACAGTCAGAAGCGTGGGAGGGTGAGAGAATTCACCAGAGCCAGAGCGGGGAGCAGAGCAGGCAGAAGGACCGAAGTACACTGCTGAGGGAAGCAGCGGGCGGCAGGAGAGGTCTGCGTGCCCTGTGGGACCCTCCTCCGGTGGCCGGGGAGCAGCCGGGGATCGAACCAGCGCTGCAGAGGCCGCGGGCAGCTTCACAACCCAGCGCTCAACTGCTGCACCACCAGGGAGGCCCCTGCATGCAATATTTTATAGCCATGACAATTAAAATGTGTATTATAAGTTCATGAGAATGGAACTTTATTTAAAATTAAATAGACCCCAAAATTATGACAAAGTGAACTCAAGAAAAATCACTGATATGCTTGTCATTATTATTTGCTATAAAAGTTAGCAGATTTCTGTCAAGTTATACTCTCTAATAGCTTCTCTCTTGGTTCATTTTTTGTTAGCTTTTTGTTTATTTTCAGATGATAGGGTTTTGAAATAGATCATGGTCAGACATAGAGGTGAACTCTCTAACATCAATAATTACATTTTATTGATTTAAGTTAGATATTATATTCTAGAAAATGTTTAATAATATTAACATTTCAATAGTTGCTATCTCATTAGGTTGAATTGCACACCACTCAGCATTTATTTTAAAAGAGTAAAATTTCCAAATGTCTTTATTATTGCCTGGGAAAAAAAGATTAAAAATTATGTATTACCACATAGCTAGCTAAGCTTCTCATCTTTATTGTAAGGTTAACATGTTTCTAACCTATGTTGAATATTAGTTGCACTGGACATAATTTTGACTTCCCCAAGTTGCACATTTTATAAATATACTTTCTTTTTTTTTTTTAAGATCTATTTATTTATTTATACAGGAACCAGGGTACAGGAACCACAGGAAGGTGAGAAGATTCACCAGAGACAAAGCGGGAACAGAACAGGCAGACTGACAGAGCACACTGCTGATGGGAGCAGCAGATGCAGCAGAAGAGGTCTGCGGTGCCATGTGGGACCCTTGCTGACCGGCCGAGGATCGAACCAGTGCTGCAGAGGCTGCAGACAGCTTCACAGCGCAGATCTCAACTGCCTGAGGCACCAGGGGAGGCCCTATAAATATACTTTCTGATGTAAATGGGATCCTCCCCATTCTTATAAGGGAGAGACAGAAAGGTGCCTTAAAATTCATATCAACAGTAAGATATTTACAATTTAAAGAATATTTTATAGAGACCGGGCGCGCAGGGAGTGTGTCCCGCATTGCCATTTTAGAACAGGGACATTTCTCCAGTAAAGACTGCCTGAAACCAGCAGAAGACTCCCTGGGAAGACAGAGGTGAGCTGGGAAGTTCGCCCAAGCCAGGCCCCTTCTGGCCTGCAGTCCGAACCCAGAGGGTGAGCAGGAACCCACCTCCAGGGCAGACCAGGCGCAGGGGAGCATGTCCCCGCATCGGCATTTTAGAACAGGGACCTTTCTTCAGTAAAGACTGCTTGAAACCGACAGATGGCTCCTGGAGGAACCAGAGGGGAGCAGAGAAGTTCACCCAAGATGCCGGCCAGTCCCAGCAACACAGTGTCCCAATGCATACGACAAATTAGAAAACAGACAGTAGGGAGTAGAAGAACCACACACAACCTAGCAACTCCTCAGGAAAAAAGCACACCACAAAAAGAAAACCACCCCCCAGATTGCAACAACAGTAACTTGGAAGAACTTCTGAGCCTTCCAGAAAGAGATTTTAAAATTGCCATCATTAAAAAACTAACTGACAGAAGACATAAAGGAAAACAATGATAAGGGGAAAATAATCAACAATCAGAAGAATAAAATTGAGTCCCTAAAGAGGGAAGTAAAAGAAATGCATAGATCAAAGAATTAATGGAGGCACTAAAGAACTCTGGGAAAAGCAATGAAAGCAGAATAGATGAAATGGAAGAATGAATAAGTACTTTTGAAGACACAGAAATAAAAAGAACCAAAACGGAAAAGGAAAGAGAAATACGAAGGAAAAAGACCAAAGAAAGACTTCGGGAACTATCTGACTCCATGAGGAAAAGAAATATAAGAGTTATAGGAATCCCAGAAGGAGAGGAGAGAGATGTAGGAACAGAGAAAATATTCAAGGAGATAATTGAAGAGAACTTCCCAAAAGTGAAGAAGGAGCTGAGAATTGATATACAAGAAGCAAGAAGAACACCAAACTTCCACGACAAAGGAAAAATACAGCAAGACACATAATAGTAAAGCTCCCAAGAATCCAGGACAAGAAAAAAATAATGAAGCTGACAAGAGGGAAGAAACAGATAACATTCAAAGGAAAACCAATCAGGCTGATATCAGACTTCTCCAAAGAAGAAACACTATGGGCAAGGAGAGAGTGGAGGGACATAGTCAACAGACTCCAAGAAAACAGATGCCGGTAGGGGGCGGAGCAACATGGCGGCGAGGAGACGCTGCGAGTAAGATCTCCCATTAAAAAAAGTTAATAGGGAGGAAAAGCGGCAGGTCCCAGTGAGAACTGGGACACGGAAGATAAACGGGTGACTCCAGCAAACTACCCGAAGAAGAAAGTGGCCATAAAAGAGGACTAGAAGGGAGGGAAGCGCAGAACCCTGCTCCCCTCCCCCGCCCACAGAGTTGGCACTCTCCGACCGGCAGAGAGGAGGGAAACAACAAACTAAAACGACCAACAAGAACAAACGATGAAGCAAGCGGGACTGTGAGTGGAAAGGAACTATTGCAGCCACCACACCCCGTGAACGGGAGCTGAGGCGAACCCTGCAGGATTCGCCGTGGCGGTGAGCGAACGGCTCCGGGCGCCATTAGAGAAGAACAAAGACCCCGGGGGACGCACACACAGCCCGGGATGCCGGTAAGCTTGCGAGGGAAAGCGGCGCACTCGGCGCGCTTGAAAAGAAAAGGCGGACCGGGATCACAGTGGCCCAGGTCCCCGCGCCTGTGACCTAGGCTTGCAGGGAGACGCGCGGAGGTCCTCACTGAGGTGAAGGTCCCTCCCTGAGTAAGCAGGAACCAGGCGCCCAGGCACGGGAGCAGTGCAAAAAGGCGCCATTCCCGCGCCACTGAACTGGCTACAGCCCGCGTCCTGGACCTGAGGGCTTTGAACTGAGACCCGGGGCACGAAA